>NW_018164502.1:151150-164906 GCF_001263595.1 Phalaenopsis equestris | reverse complement strand
TGTGTGTGTGTGTGTGTGTGTGTGTGTGTATTATTCTATATATATAGATAACCAAAAAAGGGGAAATATATTAAGTAAAGCTTTGGTTTACATCTAATATGGGGAATATCCAAAGAGTCCCCATTGAGCAAAACAATTAAGTTTTTGCAAGGAAACTTGCTACAGACAATAAACTATGCTGACAACCATCCTTAGCCAGCCAGTTGGCAGGCCTATTACCTTCCCTAAGATTGTGGCTCAAAATGAAAGATTGAGGCAGCCATAAATACAATCTTTCAAATCCAGATATACAGGAACCATGGACTCCAGATTTCTTGCTGAAGAATCTGAATAAGTTGTAAGGAATCCAGCTCTCTCTCTCTCTCTCTCTCTCTCTCTACACACACACAATTCTCATGTATTTATGTACCTATCACCTAAACTTCGCACTTTGGTGTTTTAAACCTCTGCATCAAATGATGTAATTCAATTTGAAAAAGTGATATTAGTGCCATGTGTTAGGTGATACAAAAAATTTTAGTGCTATGTATGCGAGATGTATAAATACATAAGAATTGTGTGCTATGTATGTAAACACCCACACACACACATATCTATCTATACATATACATATATATAACCTTCCTCATCTCAACTCTCCCGCCATTCATAATATCATAGGTGCTCACAGCCTCACACTAAGCTCCTTTCCCCGCTCGCTGACCACAATGCACACATGAGGAACACGCATGCCTTTACAATCCCAAACATGTCGCAAGAAATGTTGCTAATCTTTAAACACTAATCAAGCAATAACTGATCACGTTAGTTGGTTTTGCATCCTCTTGAATCTCATCCTAGTAATCCTGCAGCTCAAGATGCTCCTCGCTTCCCATTACAAGGTGCTCATGTCTCATTCCCTCCCATCCATGTTACCGAGAGATCATAGGAAAACCCACAACAATGCTTTACCTCAAAGCCCAGCCTCTCTATAATAGTCCCTCTAAAAATGACGGCAAACCACACGTCAATGCCCACATCAAGACACGATCGCATCCCCAACTCCTCAATAAAGCCCCTTCTTTATACCTCTAAGGAGAACCTAGCTGCTTCTATAATAGTCATCATTTCTACAGCAAATGGAATCACGGAAAACAAAAAGAAGGCACCAGATGCTATTAGAAGGAGAGTGACAACTACTTCGAAAAAGATAAAGGATTGTTGCTTAAATAATCAAAGAGACATTGATGTTTAGTCTGGTAAGCTCAAAGACAAAAGAGTTTTTTATCTTTGGTCACGACAACATGAATATCACCTCTTTGTCATCAATCTTTGGTGTAATATGAGATTTCTCCTCCATCCATTGATCATTGTCTGAAACAGAAAGTGATTTTTTCTTATCAACGGCTACATTTGACAAAAATCTAGTAATGGTTCTCAAACCATTGTTAGATAACAGTCATGATAATCGCTTAGCAGCCCTAACGAACATCAGCTGGTTCAATTACTCTAATCATTCACAAAAAAAAACTATTGGTCATGATGAGTTTAGCAGCTTCCCCAATTGGTCATGATGAGTTTAGGAGGTGTTATGATGAGTTTAGGAGGACAAGTAGAAGTGTTACATATGGCATCCACCTCCCACGGAGCCTATGGGTGAATGACATGTGGAATTTCTGTCATATTTTAAGCATTGGAGCGAAATTTCCCTCCAATTTGATTGGTGTCTTCGAGTATTAAGGGACCAATCCGAAAATAGCTGAGGGAAGAGTTCATTTCAACAAAAAGGAGAGCTCATTTGTCCAGGAGACTTCTAGCTAGGGCTGAAGGAAAAGCTTAAAAAGAACTTGGGAAACTAGCACCTTCTTCTTCCTTTTCTTCATCTCCCACTTCATTTCCTCCACCAAAACTCATATTCTCTACATTATAGTGAGGGTGTGTAAGCTTCTTGAGGACTGCATTCAAAAAGGAAAGCTTTCTCTTGCTTTGGACAAGGACAAGGAGCCATCATCTCCTTCCATAATAATAGCCGCAACCATCTTTGGAGAAGGAGGAAGGAGATCCACCGTCTACTTAGGAGATCCACCATCTACTCCTATAAGGAGAGCTTTATCCTTTCATTGGAAGAGGAGAAATGGAAAGCCTCATCTTCTCTCCTACAACGATGAGAGCTTCATCCAACGAGAAGAAATGTGTCATCAATTGTCACGTTGGTGAGATTTATTCAAACCGTTGTATTTATTTTTTTCCTAGAGCCCCTAGGCTGGATGTTAGATATTTAAGGATTAGGGCTTTTGTGCTATAGGGAGGCCTTCTAGGTTATGAAGCTTTCATGGACAAATCTTAGGTGAATCCTGAGTGTTTTCCCCTTGCAAATCCTTAACACCAAAAATCTATCGTCCAAGATACGAATAATCCCACGACTATTCGGCGACCTTAACTCCCGATGAATAGGTTAAGGCCAAATTACAAAAGCTATATCCATAAGAAGAGCTTTCACCTGGTGAAAGTAAAATCTTATGGAAAACCCTTTCACTTTATGCCCATTAGTTGGAGGTAGGGCATTTGTTAGGCATCTACAATTTCATCATGCCAACCCTAGGTTCCCATATGAGTTCAATAGGGCGAGTATGGATTGTTATCTTGCACATTTCTTTGCATTAAATTGCAAATTTCATTATGATGGGTTTTGCATGGAGCATGTTGCACATGCCTTTTGGCGCGGTCGACCCCCATGGCCCAGTAGACATGGCACTTTTTGGTTTCACCGAAGGTCGACCGCCCCAGCACGGTCAACCTTGCACATCAGTTCAATCGGCCACCAGGACCCAAGTTTTTCAAAAAATGATGTAAAATGTTATTTCTCAAAATTCAAATAATAAAAGATTAAGATAATCAAAATTTTAGGATTAAACTTGTCATGATTTTTAAAAATTCTCTTTAATTTCATGCATGGCATTCGCGCCGGCTTTAAAACGAGTTGCATGCATGGTTAGACAACCCATCATGTCTAATAAGGCTTCCATAAAATCTAATGACTGCTCTAGATAACAGCGACATTTGTATATACCCGAGAAGAAGTTCTCAAGCTTCTCCATATATGATTGGCCTAGCATCACTTTTTACTTAGGATGTTGTCTAGAACGAATAGATCGTTAGAAAACTCCTCGACCCATATGGAGTGTAAGTCCTTTTGTAGGAAGAATTTTCAGCTTTGTAGTTGAACCTCCCTTCCTCCTCTTTTCCAGTGGCATCCTCGCCACTTCGGCGGATATAAGTCCCATCTCTTGGAACTACACCTTATAGTCATATGATAGAATTTTGTTTCTTTGACTTTAGAGCTTCGAAGTTTTCGTGAAATGACGCACTTCGTGGATTGTTGATCGAGAATTTCTAGGCATGTTAGGTCGATTATCTTCACGTTCAGTCAGAGTTTGGGTCCTAGTAGCTTGGAATGATAGGAACGTGGTATCCCGACCCGGCTGCCTCTAACTTTTAAGGATATTCCTCCCTTCCTTTGACTACCCTCTTTTGAGCCCTGTCGATCCTTTTGACAAACTGTCAATGTCGTCTCGTAGGTCCCGCATGCCTAAGCGCCGCCGCCCGTAGTGGTTACGGTGATTCATTCTCTCCCTATGGCTCAGTATAGATGTCGAAAGCATCGGGATTCTCACTTGAGATGATTTAAATCCATTAGTTTCCCAAATAACTGGACCTCACTCTCTTGTAAGCAAGATCATTTTTTACCGAAAGTTTTCTTGAGCATCCTCCAAGATGTAATTAACCAAAGGAATACATTCCTTTGAGAGTCCTCTTGACCCAGAACAAGTATTCACACTTAAGTTCTCTGGTTGTGGGTAGTTTTCTTAAGGTTCTCTTCGTAGATATATTTCCAAATTTTTTTTATTTGATCTCGTTTCGGACGTACTTTTTGGAGCTATCCATGCGAAATTCACTTTACAAAAATTTCTCAATGCTCTTCTCTCCTTTGTCTATTTGCCCGTAGTATATCCCTCCGTTCGGTTCCTCTCATCTTCATATCATTCGTTTAATCCGAGAAAGATATTTATTCAAATAAGGGAATAATATGAAGATCATAAATAGACAAGCTGACAACTCGTATAAAAATAAAAGAGAGAAAAATAACAAAAATACTTCCATGCAAGAATGCCTATCAACTAAATTAGAACCAACTCTTGTATTGTAAACCCATCAATCTAGAAACTAATCAACCAAAAAGACCTACACATACCGTAGACATGATCCTATAAGTAAAACTGAAACTCATAGATAACCAATATGTGTACTTCTAAATCATATGTGGCCATGATGTAAATCTCTGTATCATTTATGGTAAGACATTTGTTAGCAAATGTGACAATATTAATCCCAAAAGTACATCTTCAGCACACGCGCTTCCATCTCTGTCTACTTACGAGTTAGGAAATCTAAAAGAAGGAAAATCATGATTGCTAATTAGGCTCCACTCAATGCTATAAATCAAAGTCTTAAGAAGACACGAGATGATAAAAATATGAGTTCTTAATTAAGTTTATATCCATCCCCCCACTAACTAATTATGAGCTTAGTTAATCTAAAGTGCTTTTGCTAAATCAAGAGAAGTGATAGTTAACTCTAGAGGCTTACACGAATATGAAATATCAAAGAATTTCGGTTAAACAAATTAATCTACCTCAAGAAAAACCACTTTTGAGTTTTGAGCTTCACTCATGAGGAAAGGTGCGTTGTCCTAAGCTCTCAATCGCTTTATTAAATAGTGATAATGATGGTAACGTTATAATTAAGGTTTAAATAATACTTCAAAAGAATTATTCATATTTAACTATAAATTAAATAGACTAGTTTGTGATAATCGAATATATGCTGATTATTTTTTCATTTTTAATTGACACAACTATGTTATACCCTATTTCTATAAAAATAAAAGTAGGTGGATCATCCATAAATGTTTTGTTTTAAGTGGCACTAAAAATAAAGCAAAAGAAAACAAGATCCAAACAAGGCCTTAGGATTCAATATGAGAACCATTTATAAAACATATAATCATAAACCCATAATTAGATTGCTCTTCAAAAATAATAAGAGAAGCACAGCTCAAACATGATGTCAGACATCTTCATTCAACCTGAAAAGTTTGTCAGCACGAGTAGTACTACAAGCAATCAAAATGCAAAAGGACTTTTCCAGTGTAAGATACATGTTGAGAACGCCTCAAAAGATCTATACATATAGGGTTCATATCATAAAAAACAAAAAATCAAGTTGAAGAAAATCACAACGGAGATTTTACTGCATTATCTCAAGAAGTTCCCCGAATGCTCTCACGCAATGAATGGATACTGGTCTTTCTAATTCCTTAGCAAGTTCAAGTTGTTGCCGGAAGACTTCAACCTGGAAAAAAACATCAAGTCAAGAATCAAACTTTTCTATTTGTAAACCAAAAATTCAAGTTTTAATTAGAACAGAAGATTCAATATGAGTGTCTTCATAAAATTAAATATTAAACAGATCCTTCTTATGGTTTTATTGTTGAGTTTAGAATATTTGGCAGTAATAGAGCAGGATAGAAGAGCCATGGACATCAATATATTTAGAAAGAATTGCATTTAGACAAGAAAAACTACTCCATAAACACAAAAAGAAGATTTCCAGCAGAATAAACAATAAGATGCTGACCTGTTGAGAGAATTCAATATTCCTCCCATGTGAACCCTTATCCAGGCCAATCTGTAAGTTGTAAAAAAATTTTGTATACTGAATATCAAAACTTGATGCAATCAAAGAAAACTATAATTTAAATTATTTTTCTCAAAGTTTTAGCTTAACCAAATGTGAGTAAAAAACTGTACAAATGTGAAATCAAATGAAATTAAGTATCATATAATAAATTCGACATTAAACCCTCTAGGCATATAGGATGTGCAAACCGATAAGCCTCAAATAATAATTTAAGTTCAGAGTCCATTCTTCATGAGATTAATTTTAGTTCAACTAGGATGGATTGATATTAGTTCAGCAAAATTTCCCCTGATGTTAGGATCAGGGTTTTTTTAAATCTAAGGTCTAAACTTTCCATGGGTGCAAGCCCCCTTATTAAATTAACTCTCCCACATGCATGAAAAGTGCTCTATACTAAGAATGGTTTCTTACATTTAATTTTAGGTTACACTTAATATTTGAGTTTTAATTGGAATAATGGGGGATTTTTGCGGAATGGAGGTAGACCCAATCTATCTGCCAATAGTTACTTATGCAATCCCAAGTTCAGTCATTTCAGGAATACTAGTAGTCTCGATCTGCCAATGTTTTTGAAAAAATATTATTTATATTATTTTTTGTATCATTAATATAATTAAGCACTTACAAATTTAACATTCTTATAAATAGATGAAATATTTTTAATTTCATATAATGCATGTCCTCAATTAGTTTTTCAAGTATAGTCACATATAAACTTTATGAGCATAAATTATATAAACTATACGAGCATAAATTATAATTATTTAATTATGATTATAATAAGTCATATGTGTCTAAAAGTTAGAATATATAATTTTCTTCTAAAAAAATAAAATGAGTGGCTGTTTTGGTGACTGTTTTGGAAACTTCATTGATGTCTTTGTTTAAGGAACTTATATATGCCTTTTCTGACATGACTATCATTAATTACATTGTGTTCTATATTATTCTATTAATTGTCGTAACACAAAATTTACATTCATATCTTATCATATCATGAAACCATATTGATTCCACAAAACCAATATAGTATTTCAAAGTTTCGATTCAACTGCTCTCTCCCAGAAGTTCATTAAAAGACTTATACATCTGATTCTTCTATATTAACACAATCTTTAGCACCAACTTTTCCTAACATGTTGATACAAAAAACTGTCCAGTGCTCTCTCCAGTAAATTCATTAAAGCACTTTTACATCTGATTCTTCTATATTAACACAATCTTTAGCATCTCCTTCTCCTGACATACTGGTAATAAATATTGTCCAATCATTAGGCACTTGTTGTATATCAAACCACTGCAATATACTTAATATCTCTCCATATCTTATAATATATTTCATTTGGAACTAAAGCATTTCATGTACGCATCATTTTATATCAAGCTTCATTTTTTTTTCTTTTTTAGCGTCAATCTACAATAAAACTTATATTTTTTTATGTTGTTCTTACAAGGATAACTTCTTCCTATGAAAGAAAAGAAAAGAAAAAAAAATTACCTCCTAAAACTTCTCAATTCAATTTTTCATAAAGTAGCATTTACATATTTAGTCTGTACTATAATCTTTAATTTTCTTGAGCAACTAAAATTACAGAAATGATTATGATTGGTGAATTACACAAATGATTACAATTTCTTAAATAACTAAAATTACAGAAATAATTACAGTTGGTGAATTGGAGAATAATAAGGGATGAAATCAAGAAGGTGTCATCAATATTTGAGTGAACAGGCTCCCCTCTTTTCCTTTGTTTTCATTCCAAATAATAATAGTCTGTACAATCTATTTTGAGTACAAAATAAAGTGCACAATCTAATTTAGATAGCTTAATAATGCATATTCCTAATCTAAATATTCAGCTAAAAAGAAATAATACATGCTACGATCTTTGAGTGCAACGATCTAGGAAGGATTTCGGCGCTGAAATACGTCAACTATCCTTGGGTGTCAAAGCTCTAGGAAGGATCTTGACGCTGAAATACATCGACTATACTTGAGTATCAAAGCCGAAGATAAAGCCAAAGTTGACGAGGACGAAGCGAACGAAGTGAACGAAGTGAAAGAGATCGTAGATTGCGGATGAGACTTGGATCGCAGACGAGATAACCGATTGTAGGATTGCGGAGGAGAAAACAAATGGACAGGATCGTAGATCGCTGCTAGAACCAAACGCAGGAGACGAAACTAGGCAGAAGCAATGAAGGCTAGCGAAGCCAATGATGACGTTTGGATGAAACCGAAGTGGACGAAGCGAGGCAAAACAGTAGAACAGGCAAAGCAATCGAAGGCGAGCGATTCCGAAGGCTGGCGACAAAGCAGTCGAAGGAGGTCGAAGCAAACGCAATCAAAGGCGAAGAAAAAATGGCGAACGAAGGCAGACGAAGCAGTCTAAGGAGGTCGAAGATGTTAGAAGCAGTTGATGAAGATGGAATGAGCTCGAGTGAAGATCAAATGTGCTCTCAGGTCGAGCTATAAGCCAGAGAAAAGGTCCTCGGCCTTCTGTTGGCTCGGGAGAAGATCAGACAAGGTAGGGCATAAAAGTTCAGCGGCAAGGAAGATCGCGTGCAAGGAGTACAAGATGGATCGTGCAAAGGATCGCAACAGGTTAGGCTGTGATTCGACGATCTGGTGGGGTAAGGCAGAATGAAGGCTTCCGGCGTGAAGAGTGAAACGAGCGGTGAAGTCAGGGATGAGCAATAAGCGGAGGAAGCAGAGGAAGGCTCAGGATTGTGTGGGCTCGAGTCGCGTGAGGAGAGGAACAACAACAATCTCGGAGCAGGGAGCCAATCAACGTGCAGGATTTCGAACCCGAGAAGTGTGAAGATTGCATGAGCTCGAGTAGAAGATGGAGACAAACAATTCCAAAGGCAGGCAATGACCAAAGATTCAGATCGGAACAATTAGACATGGCTCTGATACCATGTTAATATTTGAGTGAATAGGCTCCCCTCTTTTCCTTTGCTTTCATTCCAATAAATAATAGTTTGTACAATCTATTTTAGGTACATAATAAAATGCACAATCTAATTTAGGTAGCTTAATAATACATATTCCTAATTTAAATATTCAACTAAAAGGAAATAATCTGTGCAATTAAAATAAGAAATTTAATGCAGCGCAAAGAAGAAACTCTTAATTATGTCTGATTTTTGTGATTCTGGATTGATAAATACATTAATGTGTGTCGGACATACACGACGGGGAGACATTTAAGTTCTCTTTGTAGTTTTGTTAGCATAAATGATGCCACTTGTGTTATTTTACAAGAATTTATTAGAGAAAAAAATTCATCAAGACAAAATAGTGAAAATGATAGAGCTTATGATGTAATGATCTTGTTTGATTTTATTTTAATTTTGCATCTTATTATAGAGATTTTAAAAATTATATATAAGCGTTACGAATAAATCATAGCATGTCCTGATGTAATGCATTTGGTGTCAACAAGAAAACAACTTTAAAAATTGAGAGAGAGAAAATTATTTTTTAATCCAAAAGCTGAAACTACTTTGTAGGAGGTGATGTAAATAAATTTCAAATATCAATACGCTCTATTCAAGAGGTTAAACGTCATAAAAAATTTTATCCAAGAGATAATTGTTAAATTGTAAATAAATTTTATCTAAAGACGTCATAGATAAGAAAAATATATTCTTAAAATTCAATTACAAGTATTTTGAAATTGAAATTCATTGAAAGAAGGTGTTTTAAAATCTCTCCACAATTTTCAATTTATGTCAAATAAATAAGAAGACAAGAAAATCAATCATATATCATCTTATTACTCGATTGATTGAAATGATCTTAACTCTCATCTATTTCAACAACAACAAACTTAACATGTACTTTCAACAATAAATTTATCTAAATAAAACTGAAAAATACAACAAAATATTGTCATATAATTAATGGGAGCACTCAAAAGACACAAATATAATTATTTTTATGAGTAAACTTCAATATATTAAGATTTGAGATGTTCATGAAGAAACTAATATATTATGAAAAAGAGTATCGAGCACTATTAAATAAGTTGCAAAAGATGCACTTGAAAAATCAAAAAGAAAAGGTTTTATAAATCAAAATAATTTGTGATGGAATAATAATAAATGAAGAAAAGATAAAATATAAAAAATTTTGTTATAAAAAATTAGAGAATTGAAAAAGCCATAAAATGTTTTTTCTTAGATTTCTAAAGAGATAATAAAAATAAAGATTTAATTCAAGTAGAGCTATGAAGGAAGATAGCCATAAAATGTTTTTTCTTAGATAATGATATTTAATAAACCTTTTAATGAAGATTTTGAAAATATGATTAATTTTAGTAATCTTAATATATTTAATAAAAAAAATTATTTTTATTGTCGCATTAACAAAACATAAGTTCGGTAAGCTTTAAAAAAAATAAAGTGTGAAAAATAAATAAAACCTTATGATATCCAAATAGAAGTGTAGAGATGTTTAGAGGCTATAGGAATTTATTGACTTACAAAATTTATTAATATTATTTTAAAAACTAAAAAAAAGTTTGAGTGGAGGAAAATTTTATATGATGGTGGAGGAGGCTTTAAAGAGAAGCAATGGTGGAAAATCAGTAGAACCTTGTGATATTCCAATTGAAGTGTAGAAATACTTAAGGAATTTGGGAGTTATACATCAGAGATCGGCTTTATGTTGGGCAAGTCTACAATGGAAGCTATACATTTATTGAGGGTAAGAAGGATCTACATATGATTTTTATTGATTTAGAAAATTTAGAAAAAGCTTGATTGATTTAGAAAAAGCTTGTGATAAGGTTCCAAGAGAAATCCTTTGGAGAGTTTTAGAGAAGAAATGTGTTGATATGACTTATATTCAAGTCTTTAAGGATATGTATAGTAGAAATAATTGTATAAAAATATGACTTAATCTATTAGAATTAAATGAAAATATCACCCTCAATATCACACCATGGAGAAAAAGGATTCATGTAGCCGACCCCACTTCGTGGGATATAAAGACTTTGTTGTTGTTGTTGCTGTTGTTGTTGTTTCTTTTCATCACCCCTCTCTTTAAATCCTGGAAATTCTCGTTCCAGACCATTGCAAGCAACATTATTACATAAAACCTTCTGCACCTAAAATGGCACAGATGAGATGAAATCAAGTTCTCATATCGATACCTCACCAACAGCAGCGGAAGGTGTCATTGCAAAGAACTCCCGCAATAATGCCATCCATTCAGGCGACCTCTCAGCAACAAACCTGTTCATCCCTTATAAGCATATGCAAATTCACTCCCATATATATATACAGAAGTTTCCAAATATTTATCAGACACTCATGAGAGCTACTACTCACCATGGATGAAGACCAAAGCACGGAATCACTGAAGGATATTGCTCGCCCATCTGCTTAACAATGTGCCAATCTTTCTGCATATACATCGATGTGCTCATATAAAGGAATGATTGCACAAGAAAAGCAAACCCTAGCCGTAATAGTTCATTCAAGGCCACCGGGGTACCTCGGAAACGCCATTCACGGAGAAACGGAGAACGCCGGATTCGATGGCCGTGCGTATGATCTGCGGCGTGACGGCGGCTATCCTTCGGTCTTGGAGATGGCAGTGCGCGTCGAATAGCCTTACCACTGCCGGAGCTTTTCCTCCTGCGCTCATCTTCTCTCGCTCTCTAACTCTCTCAATTCCCCCTCAAGAAACACTCAATAATTGTCGTGGTAAATGGAAAATGTGAACTAACTGGGCCAAGTTTTTGGGCTTATTAAGTTCCAAGGCCCAAACCCATTCTAACATGCAAGTTTTGATCACGTGTACATATTTGCATGGACATATATTTTCTTATACGAGCAAGTACTTATATTAAGTAATTAATTACCTCTTTGATTTCATATGCGTTTGATAAGGGGTCCTAAGAACCTATAACATGTTATTTCTTCTAATCAAGTTAAGTTTATGCACTCTAAACTTTAAATTTTGTGCTTAAATGTGTAGCATCTTATTTGGAAATAAGAAGAATCACACCAAATTGGATTCGAGCACTTTTCTTATCCAAAAAAAAAACAACTTATAATTATAATAAACTTGTCATATTAAGTTTAATGATATTCTATACTCCCTCAAGTATTTTTTTTCAAAAAAATTTTTCGAAAAAATATAGATAATATGAATATAAATATTGAATTTTTTTAGGATGTTGGGTCCCGGTGTCTCGTATTGATTGTGGGTTCACATAACAGGTTGAAGTCTATGTATGAAAGTTGAAGGATGAGAATAGATGTGTTCTTCAGGCCTGAACTATATGTTCTTACAATGATCCTTTCCTGAAAGAATGAAAAAGATGATTGAACGAGGAAGAAAGAATGAGAAAGGAAACAAAAGAAGGAAGGGTCCCTTTTTTGGATCTCTTTTCCCTCTATCTATACATATTCAAGAAAATATTAAAATATGAGATGCAGTGTCCACAATGTCTTGATGGAAAGATTGCGACGTAGAAGTCAGTCGGCTCATAAATGAATATGTCATATATCAATACTTAATGTTTGTATTAATTTTTCCCATTTTGTCAATTTCAATAATTACTGCTGAGACGAGCTCGGTGGATGAATATGATTGATCAATCTGTTAGTTGAATTAGGCCAGTTAATCCGACAGTACAGGACAACCGGCACATCGACAAATGAGTCAGCGAGCCACCTAACTAGATTCATTCAGCGATGGTTGCATCTTCTTAGTAGATAAATTTACCAACCCATGAGGCATGTTAGATGCATACTTTGGCCCACAAAAATTGATTTTTGATGTACAATAACTACACATAATTAAGATGAATCTATATTAGGCCAAATTAAAATTGGACAAATTTCGTGTGATTTCTGAAAATATTTTCTTCTCAGCCCTACCTCATCATGACATTTTTACAATAAAAAGGCTTTTAAAATATAATTTCTACTTTTTTTGACAAATAATCATATATATATATATATATATTGGGAAACAAATTGGATTTATGAATCAAATAACGATCATGACGTCCATATCAGTTGGTGTCAGCACCACCGACCGTAGTTCGTATTTCCCTGCGCCTGCGCGTGCTAACGGCGACGTGTTTGGTTGGACTATGTCCAACTAAAGTTTAATGCCAACCATTAAACAATTAAATTAGTAAAAAGTATTTATTTAATTAATTAATCCAACTAAAGTTTAATGCCAACCATTAAACAATTATATTAGTAAAAATTATTTATTTATTTATTATTTTTCTAAGGAATCAAGTGCCGTAGCTGGCAACAAATTTTCATTCGATTTTTTGTTAATTTATTATTGCATGAGGACGATACCATACATAATAAAAGCACAGTTTTTAATTAGAAAAGGATTTAAAAAAGAGATTTGTGAATAGGTTTTGCTCTCAATCATTATGTCATCAATGGAGTTTGTTGAGTGTGAATAATGATGATCTTTAATATCAAATGGAATTTATGTTGATGACTCATTTAATTTATTGAATATTATGTTTGGTGCATGATTATTTGGTAGATGATATCTACGAGAGAGCTCAAATTGTTACATAAAGTTTAGAACGAACATATGAATTGAATATGTTAACTCAAGATTTATATCGAATCAAAATGCCTATAAGACAACAACAAAACCTTTATCCCAGTTAGTGGGGTCGGCTACATGAATCATTTTTCTCCATTATGTCCTCTTTAGTGTCATTCTTCATTTAATTCTAATAAATTAAGATCATTTTTGTATACAATATGCTCAAGTCTTCCTAGATCTATCCTTCTAAAATATATACTCTCCTAATTGGATCATCGGATGGTCGACGTTTAATGTGACCAAACCATCTAAGATGACTCTCTCTAATTTTGTCTGTCACTGGAGTTGCACCAAACCTAACACTGTCATTGCCGGATTCGGATGTGAAAAGTGAAGGGTTGCATTAGGTAGGCGACAACCAACATAAAACTTGTCGAAAAATCATAACAACAAAATGCCTATAAATTAAGA
>NW_018164502.1:142657-151050 GCF_001263595.1 Phalaenopsis equestris | reverse complement strand
GTGCATATATTAAGTGGAGCTCATCCCCTTTTACAGTATTAGATTGATTAAAAAAATATTTTAGTATATAAATAGCATGATCATATTACTTAAATCATATGGATCAAAATAAAATAATTATTTGTTATTACATTGCATGGGGCCTAGATATTATGCATGTTGAGAGAGAATATATGAGCCCATGAAAATTTTGTTTACTTAAAAAATATGTTCATAATTTTATTTTAAATCAAAATTTCATCTTTTTTCACATAGGACTAGTCATTTAAAGCACATCATGAAAAATAATGATTTAAGTGACTTGGATCCATATTCAAAAAAATTTCAAGTGAATCATATTAAAACATGGTTCAAATCCTATTTAAATAAGGTTTGGCATGATTCAATTTCACTAAAATAAAGTTTGAATAGTGCTTAAACAAGATTTGAATGAGTTTTGAACAAGGTTTACATATGGTAGATATAAATGAGTGTATCTCAATAAATTTAACAATGGTTGATACAGTCGAATGCAATCATAATTGCTAAAACAAATTAAATTATATAAAATTAATATAAACTAGTAAAATTCAAGAGTACTGGTATAATAGACCGCTAGCAAAATCACCAAGACAAAACTTACTCTATAATATGTATTATAACCATACAATGATCATTAACTTTATGTAAGGCATGGAATCCTACCTCTTTATTAGGCAAGTTCATGTAAGATAAGAGTGAGTTATCCATGTTATCTTCATAATTAATTTGTTGCTTTGAGCTCTAAGGTATTTAAACAATAAGAATACCTTGGTTGTTTACTAATGTTAGGTTTATCACAAAATGGTATTGCTATCTCTAATAGGCATTATAATATTTAATTATTCATAGATTCATTATAGAACATCTATAATTGGAATGGCCATAGCATAACTCATATATTATATGTATTGTGTTTATATTATCACCTACACTTGCAAAAAATGATGGAATAACTATTCTTTTATCATTCTCATTTGAACAAAAAAGTGCAATTAAAATCTTTTGGGAGTTTTAAATACATATACAAGACATTACTTTTGATGGATATGAATACCTTATTTAATAAAAAGAAATAAGATCATAATTTATTAGTAGATCATTTGAAGGAATTAAAATTGTGGATTGTACTCCACTGAAGTAGTAGTTCAACATAGTTTCAAATTAAAGTAGTTCTTATCAATCTTCATCTCTTATTAAAAATCATAAGATTTTTCAATGGAGATACTTCCTTACACAACTAATCATTAACACTATTTTATAGAAAAAATGTAATGGAATTGATTCTCTTCTTTTCATTATTCTTAATAAAATATAAGAATTATGGTACTTGATTCATTTATAAAAAATAGATGTTTAACATATGACTTCATTGTTGTTCATATGGGTGTTTGAATATTTTCTATACCATGATCAAATATAGTTTCAACAAGGTTCGAACATGTGTTAGAACGTGCTCAATTCCCGCACGACCATGGTTTTAAACTAGCTTGAATATATGTTTTAAGAAATTTCAAAATATTCTCTTTGCTAATATAATTAGGTCTATTTAAAGTTCCATCAAAATGACCAAATTTATCTCATACAATAGAAACACTAAGAAAAGATTATCACATTTTCTGAAATCATGAATTAACTATTTTCTTTTTTCAATTGAGTTTCATAGACAGTAATATCTAACTCTATTTAGTGAATAAATCATGAATAAAAAGGAAGTAACAATGATGGAGAAAGTAAAATTGTACAGCAAAAACTACAATAACAAGCCCTTATCCCACTAAGTAGGGTCGGCTACAAGAATCCTTTTTCTCCAAAGCATCCTATTAAGTGTCATATTTTTATTTAATTATAATAAATTAAAAACAATTTTTATACAATATGACTAACTCTTTCGAGGTTTGTCTCCGCCTTTTTTAACATAAGTTAAATATAAAGCATCAACTCTCCTAACTAGATTTAATGTGACCAAACCATCTAATAGGACACTCTAATTATGTCCACCGCTTGAGCTACACCAACTCTATCATGGATATATTTTATTTCGCATTTTTCTCTGTGTGTAAAGTCACTCATCCATCAAAGCATTCTTATCTCAACAACACTTAACTTAGTTTTATGCTTCTCTTTTAAAAGCTAACATTCTGCGTCATATAGCATTGTAAGTCTCGCCACCATTTTATAAAGTTTTCATTTCAATCAAAGTGGTACTTTCCTATCACATAATAGAGTCAAAGCATTCCTCCACTTCAACCAACTAACTTGAATTCTACTAATAACATCTCTAGTTATATCACCATCACTTTGAACAATAGACCTGAGATATCTAAAGCGTTCACACTTTTAATGGTTTAATCACTCATAGTTACAACTTTATCACTAGTGCTACTACTACTAAAATTACATTCAATGTATTCAGTTTTAGCTCTACTCAAACAAAAGACTTTAGGCTCCAATATAAACCTCCATAATTCAATTTTTCCTGATCTCTTTCTCTATTCTTATCCTCTCTTTCTCTATTCTTATCCACAATAAGGATATCATTATGGAAAAGCTTACACTAAGGTACATCCTCCCGTAAATGTTCAGTATGAGCATCCATAACTAAAGCAAAAAAGATATAGGCTTAAAGCCGATCCCTTATGTAATTCAATTGAAAGAAAGCAAAAGTGTAAAACGATGCAATGTAATTATTTTGATATAACAGGATGCAAGCATCGAAATGGCATTTTGGTTCATAATGAATTTGTCTAAGGCATTTTTCCCAAGAAAACAAACAACATAAACGTTTCCCCAATTATGCCAAATCGTCGATTATGAGGCATATAAAGTCAAATTTCCCTTAAGAAAAGTAATTTCATCATATAATTAAATATATGCACACACAAATGTTCTCTCTTAGGCATGTGCTCAAAAAGCGGTACAACAATTTCAGAGACTAATGTGAGTTATCCCAATATCACCTCTTGAATCAAAATATTACTTCAATGGCCATTTCATCATTTAACTTTTCATAAGACATGCAATCTTTCCTCTTTATCAGGCATGTTCACTGTGCTCATAAAAAAACGTGAGAGAAAGCACACAGAGAAGGTTGAGGTGTAAAGCAACATTCTTACAATTTGAATCGTCATGTACTATTTTATAGTTTTTTTTTTCAAAAGTCATAATACTTTCTTAATCAGTTCTCATTCAAACCTTCATCAGTCGAATAACAAAGTGGGATAGTTGCCTTACAAGCATAAGAAGAACAAATCTACTGTTTTATTTTATTGGGATATTTATAGATATACCACCCAATTCCTAAGTATTTACATATCTAAAACTTATAGTTTTTTTTGCATTTATACAAGTCAAATCTTACATATCACATAAAAAATACCACCATTTTAACTTTTAAAATGTGCAATACACTTTTTTCATTCATTAGGTGGTATATATGTGTACATAAAAAATGTGTTAGCGTTGATCTTGAGGAATCTAATGGTTCAGACGGGGAAAGTAAAGTAAAGGTGAGTCAACTGAAAGAGAATCATGAGGCTTGCTCATCTAATCGAGTGATGTTGTCTGAGCCAGACCAACAAGACAAAAGTCGACCAGATCATGAAACAAACCATAAACGATCAGAGGATATAAGAACGAGCCACTCAACCATAGATGAGACAAAAGGGGACATGAACAAACTACCACAGCAAAGTCGATCCAAGGAATATCTAGTTTCCTAGCATCTTCAACCATTCCAGAGAAGCCTGGAGGTTCCTCATCAAAGTTCAAGAATTGACAGTCAGGTCAGTCAGCTGATCCATATTGATCTAGCTTAGACGACCAAACTGATCTATACCGACCAAGTTCAATCGACCGGGCTGACCTTGCCGATCGAAAGCCAATTAAGCTTAGATGGCTGAGCCAAAGAGCAGCCGGACGATGAGCTCATATATGTAAAATATAAAAAAAATGCCACAGTATAAACCCCTCTATAGCAATAGCAATAATATAACATTATTTTCTATCATTTTCTCTACAAATATGGGAATCACTTCATGAATAAGACATGATCTATTACAAGGGATTGCTTTTTATTCTCTTCTTTTCAGACTCTATTTATTTGTCTCTCCTTATTAAGGCTCTATTTCTTGGAGTGATTCACATACAAATCAAGATTCAACAATACCTAAAAATTGAGGTTTTGTTCTTAGACATTTAAATACATAAGAATAAAATGGTATGTATGTAAATCTTCCTTTATTTTTACTATTACTAATGATTTCAACAAAGAATCCATCTTCAGTTAAACTAACAAATGAAAGAAATATTGTCTCCAGTAAAAGAACATTCAATCTCTCTCACACAGTAATTATAAAGTTCTGTTTTGCTCAGCCTCAGGCTAAACGGATTCTCCCCAAAAGGATATCAGCGACCAAAGATTCACTTCTCTTCTACTAAAAAACATACTAATTGCCAAAAATCTGCCCAAATTTACTTAAAATTAACCGCTTGACATTTATTCAGGAAAAAAAAAAAGTGACCATTACTACACATAACAATCTTAATGCAGACTAGATAAAAGCATCAGAATATATACACACAGACTCCTCATGCAAATTTCAAATTATTTGAATCTCAAGCCAAGCAGTTGTCTCACAGAAAGACGAAGCTTTTAACAGATGACACACAGATTGGAGTTTTCCTCTTGGGGCGGAATATAGTAATGTGTGTTCATCTGTGTGTGATAAGCTCTGTAGGCCTTAACAAGCTCCATCATCATCTGTTCATGAGGGTTAGGGGGCTCCTCTTTTTTAGCTGGTTCTTCCTTCTTTTCTGTCCCTTCCTTTTTCTCAGGCTCTTCTTTCTTTGCTTCCTCTTTCTTAGGCTCCTCTTTCTTAGGCTCTTCTTCTTTTTTGGGCTCTTCTTCTTTCTTTGGCTCTTCTTTTTTCTCAGGTTCTTCTTTCTTTGGTTCGGGCTCTTTCGCCGGCCCGATCGAAGCAATTTCAGTGTGCCAAAGCTTTCTTAGTTTGCTCACAACATCAACCGGATCGACCGTTCCAATCACGGTTAAGTTCTTCTCTTTCATGTCAATGGAGATCATGTCTATTCCTGTTAGAACACAGAGAGAAGTGAAGGTATATAACTGAGAAACTTCAGGTGCTGTTTACCATAACAATTAAGTAAATCCAATACTAGAGCAAACTAGAACTGGAAAAGCATTTTATCATGACAGTTAAATCTTATTACAAATTTAAAATCTCAAAAATAAAATGTTTGGAAGGATTTAAGTTAGATCTTACTTAAATTATGCATAAAAAAGGATCTAAAAACCTATAAGAGAACTTTGAGCTAATAAAGGAAGGTGAGATTGATATACCAGGAAGGGTGGCTACAACCTTCATAGCCTTCTGCTTGGCTTTGTCATCATGTAAATCTAATTTCAGAACAAGTTTCTGCAAAAAAGAGGAGAGGATCACGATCAGATTAACATCCGATTTTACTTTCTCCATCTTTTCAAAAGAATGATTCCGATTCCTATGGAAAATATAATTAGAAAATCTATTAATTAACTTATGAATTGATTTTTATTTTCTTATCAGGGTATTAATTATTCTATTTCCATGCAAATCAGTAACGGCACAGCATTTTTTTTTTTTTTTTTGACTAATGGAATGTTTAAAAAAAGTTCAATGACAAGATTCCAAAAGAACAAAAATCATAACTAATGGAATGTTTAAAAAAGGTTCAATGACAAGATTCCAAAAGAACAAAAATCATAACTGATAATCTCTCAGATCTCATTCTAATATATAACTTCATAAAATAATTAGAAAAATCTCATCTCTGCACCATTGAAATAATCGGATTATGATTATAAAATCAAAAGAACATGTGGAATAAGGGGCAGTTCATGTGCAAGAAATATAAATCAATCACCTCCCAGATTTCGTTTTCTGACAAAAATTTCGAAGAAAGAAAACAACATAAAAATTATACAGTATAAAAATGCCATCTTTACTACAAAACAAAGTAAAACAGTGGCAGATTTGTAAGATGCCAGTCAAAGATGCCGACTTTTTAGCGCAGGAGTGATGGCAATATACTAAAGAAACCAATATTCAATCAAAGCTAGCTCCTTTCAGCCTTCTGAGAGAATCCTACCTTCATTTCTCCGGAGAGAGTTAATTACAGGCAAGGAGGAAGATGATTGATGATGGCACGAGATCTAGCAGCAAAAAAATGGGGAATGAAGAGAGGGAGTGGTTGAGAAGAGTGGAGGTAAAGGTAAAGAAAAAGTAGAGCTGATAAAGCCGGGCTCCGATGGAAAAGTGAAAGAGGCGAAAAGAAATAGTTATAGAGACAATATCGTCGGCTTCCAAAAAAGGAGTGGGCCTTCGGCTTTCAGCATTCTCTCTCTTCTGTGCTGTGCTCGCGGAGGAATAGAGAGAGAGAGAGACAGAGAGGTGGGGTGTGATGCGTCGTCAGCTACAGATCCGAAAACGGGGTAGAAGTCGACATCGATCCGACGTGCACAGCCTTCTTTTTTCCACCGTCTCTCTAAAGCCGTGGAGAGATTGAAGAGGATCATTTGATATGTGTTTTCCCGCGGAACCAAGCCCATTGCTATCCTTATTTTATTTGGGACGCACAGGGATGCGAGGGTCTGGCATTGTACGTTGAAGCTTAATTTATCCTTAAATCATATTCAAAGAATAAAGATATGAGAGAGATACAAAGAGGGAAGTGTATGGTAATAAATTGTAATTTGAGATAAACGTGTCACCTGTTTTTCATTGAACGATTACAAAGTTAACTTTAGGCATCTATTTAGTTGGGGGTATATGGATTCTTCTATGTATTTTAAGTATATGAGCACAGAGTTTGGTTGCTCTTTTGCTCAACAGGTTGAACTCGAGAGGGCTTATTGTCGGCCAACTAGGCTAATGAGACCTTGTCAGGCGTAATGAGTTGTCCAAGTTAGGTAGGCGTTTACCGGTCATCCTATCTCTTATTGGTAAGGGGTTTTGGCAAGGTCGGTCGGGTTAGGTACGTGTTTACTGGTTAGCATATCTCATGTTGGCAAGGAGTTGGCAAGGTCGACCTGGGAGTTAAATCTTACTAATCTATTTGATGAGCAGACCATTGGTTCTTGATCCATGATGAGGAATTCTCGTTGATAGGGTGAAACTAGTTTAGCAGATAAAGGGTGAGTCATTGTAATTCGATAGATAGTTACTCTAAGACGAAGAGATGATTCTAAGGGATGGATGAGACTTGTCCTATTGATGTACGATAAGACTACTGAGTGTCTCCGATAGACCTCCAGGACCTGAGGGGTTAGCTTCTCTCTTCGGGTTAGTTCCATCACGAGGTATGCCTTGGATCCCCAGGTGCTTCGTTTCCAATATGATTGCTCATGTTTAATTGTTTGGTTTACTTTGTTGGCCTTGACCTTGATAGCTCTGATCAGATAATTGAGACTCTGGATCTCATGTCGGTGAGCCCTTCTTTGATATGTCCTAACTCGTGTGTATCATCAAATCTCTTCAAGAATTATGTTGTCGCTTTTCTTATGTATAATGCCCATATAAATAGCATGGTGATTTAGTATGATATTTTTTCTTTCTTATAGGGAAAATGAGGTATTTTGTCGTGCTATTCTCTGAATTTATTTTTTTTGTGGGCCTTAAAAATTGTCATTCAAATGTTTTTTGTATGATGTTTGATTAAGGCATATTATTTTACATTGAATTATAGATACTTACAAACAAATGTCTAAAATTTTAAAATTCCTGCATTATGAATGCAATACACCAATAACGCTGTATGAAAGGAAAGATAAATGAACCATTAAGTTGAGCTAATTACATTTTATGGGAGCCAATACTATAGCGGGGATGATTGAGTTTATAATGGTGTTGAAATATGTAGCATATTTGTTGAAAATAAAAGAAAGAATCACAAGATGTCGAATATGAGTAATTATCCTCCTAAAAAAAAAAAGAACTTAATGTAAATTAGATGACTCATATATAAATTGTAGCCTATGTGAACTATAAAGAGGGAGGGAGCAGGGGGAAATAAATTCACTAATAATAAGAATCAAAATATGTGATTCCAACTTGTAACTTCTTGAAGATGGCAAGG
The DNA here is from genome assembly GCF_001263595.1 of Phalaenopsis equestris. NCBI lineage: Eukaryota > Viridiplantae > Streptophyta > Magnoliopsida > Asparagales > Orchidaceae > Phalaenopsis > Phalaenopsis equestris. Next base: position 142,902 of record NW_018164502.1, on the reverse strand, counting down.
AGTACAAGAGATTAAAGGAGTTATTAGTTTTGTTATAACAGATGGTATTGAACTGAGGCACATCAATAATTGGAGAAAATTTATTAGATTATTTAGAATATCACAAATTCATATAAATTTATAGAATAGTACTCCTAGAAACTCACAATTAAAATTAAAGACACAAACTCGTTTTAGATAAAAATAATATATTTTAATTGTTGAATTCTTTTAGGACGTTTGGTCTTGTAATATCTACATGTTCA
>NW_018164502.1:136577-142557 GCF_001263595.1 Phalaenopsis equestris | reverse complement strand
TTACATAAATACCACTCAATTCCTACCTATTTACAAATCTAATAAATAAACTTTACTTTGCACATATGTCACTTTAGGTATGCATGAAAAAGATGTATTTCACTTTGTAAAAGTCGGAAGGCAAATATGTAAAAATAGAAGTTTAGGTGTTAGATATGTAAATAAGTCGAGAATTGAGTGGTATATATGTAAATCTTTCAAAATAAAAAAAAAATAACATCCCCATGCAACCACCTTCCATGACAAATAATAAATGGTGCTTCATAGAACAGCTTATAAACAAAACTACCAAATAAAACCTTATTAGTACGCAGTATTTAAGAGTAAAGTGTCAAAATGGTCCTCAATTATTTACATGTGCTCTTTTTAGTCCCAGAATTATCAAAATAGTCCCCACACTTTTTAAATTGAATTTGAAATAATCCTATGCAAGACTAGTAGAGCTTAATTTTAAAATAGTATGGAACTATTTTGACACCTATAAAAACTCTAGGAGTAAAACAGTCTCATGTAAATGCTCGGAGATTATTTTAGCAGTTTAGTCCGGTATTTTAGGTGAATTATTAAAATTAAATAAAAAGGCATAATAAACTTTATTAAAAATAAAGTTTGATTTGGGGAATTTACATACAGAGCACCCAATTATTATTTATTTACATATCGCACGTCCGGACTCTCATTTTTACAAACGAGGCACCAAACTTATATTTTTCAGCGCACTCCAACAGTCTGCATTTTCATCCATAGGCTGATTTTGTAAAAATTTGAGTTTCGGTGTGAGATAGGTAAATGCACAAAAATTGGGTGTTCTGTATGTCTATTTCAGTTAATATAAATAATTTTATTATTATAATGCAGAGATATATTTTTTTTTTATTTTTTAAATTGGCTCGACCACATAATTTCTAACTCCTAATGAGTGCATGCTCTCAACTAATTCTTTTCTTGTTTTTATAATATATATTTTATAAAAAAATTATATTTTTTATAGACGGAATAAAAGATGAAAATTATAAACTTGTTTTACGAAAAGGCAATGTTAGGCATGACTCATATACTATATAAGGGATAGATCCTAGATCGGAGCAGAGTGGAGCAGAAACATCTGTTCAATGGGAGGAGTTTTTCGTTATGTGGGTTGGGAGTGCGGGGGCAACCCCCGCGGTATGGTACAAAGATAATTCTGTAATTATATATTGTACTTTAGGGTTATATATATGTTTGTTTGTAATCCTAGGGCTCATTCTATATAATATACTTTTTTTCTGAATTGAAAGAAAGTCGTTGCTCTGCTCCCGATGGCGTAGGCTTCTTTTCCGAACCTCGTTAAATCTCTGTGTTTTCTTCTGGATTTGTGTCGATTCTTGTTTTTCTTCGCTCTAATTTCTTAACAAGTGGTATCAGAGCGAGCTTGTAGGGCGGAAGAGATTTTGGCGCAGGAAGGACGAAGAACGATTCAGGATTTGGCAGAGGAGTTTGCGGCAGTTTCTCGGACGAGTTCGGGAACCGTGACCAGGCGGCATCAGCGATTCCCGCAACCAGGCGAAGGCGAAGTTCGGAGCTCTGAAGGGTTTCGACGAGGGGTTCACAGAAGTGTTCTGCAACAAGCTCTGCGAGCTTCGCGCGACACAAGAGTTCGACGACGTAGGGTTTTGCAAGCAGGATGCGATTCATAGAGGAGCCTGACAAATAGTTTGCGACTTCTTCTTTTTCTCGAAATAACAGCAACAACTCGAGAAGGAGTTTCGGCTTTTGCGAAGGACTACTAAGAATTTGTATAAATAATTTTAGATGACAATTTCTTGTGCAAAATTAGAAGTGATGAAGTTTGACGGAACTAAAAACTTCCGATTGTGGCAAATAAGGGTGAAAGATTTATTGGCACAACAGGGAATCTTGAAGGCTTTACGGGCAACAAAACCAGATATCATGGAGGATGAAGATTGGGAAGAATTGCAACAACGAACGGCAGCAACCATATGCTTATGTCTGATATGTGAGGTTATGTATCACGTAATGAATCTAAATTCTCTAGAAGAGTTATGGAAGAATTTGGAAACTCAATTTATGTCCAAATCTCTGACGAATAAATTGTATCTGAAGCAAAAGCTATATGGGCTGAATATGTAAGAAGAATGTGATCTGACACAGCATGTGAATAGCTTTAATCAAATAATCACAGAATTATCACGGCTTGATGTGAGTATTAAGGATGAAGACCGAGCAATGATTCTGTTATGTTCATTACCCTCTTCTTATGAACACCTAGTGACTACTCTTACTTATGTGAAATAAACTATCAAAGTTGATGAGATCATTGCAACATTGTTGACTCACGACCAGCGGAATAAAAATGCAGGGGAAAGCTCTCAAGATGATAGTTTATATGTCAAGGGTAATCAGGATCATGGAAGAAAGAAACAGAAGAAAGGTTTTTGAAGGAAAAATTACATATCAAAGTTTAAAGGCAAAAATACGATTCATTTTTATAAGATCAAAGTTTATTTAAGTGATGATAGATGCGAAAATATTGTTGGTATTGGTGAAGTCAGAATTAAAATGTATGATGACACTGCTAGAATATTGTGTGATATCAGACATATTCCAGATTTGAAGAACAATTTGATTTTTTTGGGCACTCTACATATAAATGGTTTCATTCCTAAGACAGATGAGGATAGAAAAATCATCATAATTGTTAAGGGTACTGACTGTGATGAAAGGAATGTTAATTGCATGTGAGATTTACAAACTGTTGGGGAGTACAGTTGTGGGTGGAGTTCATTCTGTTGAGTCGGATGATAATAATACAAAGTTATGACATATGCATCTGGTCATTTTAGTGAAAGTGAGATGATTGAATTGCACAAAAGAAATTTGTTGTATTGTGTTAAAAGCTACAAGCTCGATTTTTATAAGTTTTGTGTTCTTGGAAAACAGACTATAGTCAATTTCATTACTGGAAAGCATAAAACTAAAGGGATTCTTGATTACGTGCATTATGATGTATGGGGCTATACCAATGAATCATCATTGGGAGAATCTCTGTATTATGTTACATTTATTGTTGATTTCTCTAGAAAAAGTTTGGGTGCATTTCTTGAAACAATAATCTTAAGTTTTCTCCAATTCAAGTTATGGAAAGTTGAGGTGGAGAACCAAACTGACAGAAAGATCAAACATTTGAGATCTGACAATGACACAGAGTACTCAGATTTGCAATTTCAGAAATTTTGTGAGGAGCCTGAGATTCAGAGGCATTTTTTAGTGCACAACACACCAAAACAAAATGGCGTTGCAGAAAGGATGAGTGGGTCCTTAACTAGGGCAAGATGTTTGAGACTGAATGTAGGGCTTCCTAAAAATTTTTGGGTAGAGGCTGTGAATATGACATGCCATCTCTTCAATAGATCGCCTCGGACATCATTGGGTGGCAAAGTTGCAGCAGAGGTATGGACAGGTAATCCAGTTAATTTCGATCATTTACAAATTTTTGGTTGTCCTGTTTATATGCATGTACCTGGAGATAAAAGATCAAAATTTGATACAAAATCCAAAAAGTGAATTTTTCTGGGTTACAAAAAAGGTGTGAAAGGGTATAAGTTTTGGGATCCGATTGCAATGAAGATGGTGATCATTAGAGATGCAGTTTTTGATGAACAGTCCATGCTGCATCAGAATCAAGGCAATTTGCAAGGGAAGAATTTCAGTTCAGATACAGTGCATATGGATCTAGAACAACATCTAGTAACATGTAGCAACTGAGACAGTTGAAAGTTCAGAACCAACATGTGGTGATTCCAACACAGATGAATTGCAGAAATACAATCTAGCCAGAGATGGATAGAGACGCACCAATATAAGGTCTCGTAGTATATTGGGTTATGAAAACTTGGTCTCTTGTGTATTTCTCATCAGCAACAATGATCCACCACTTTTTAAGGAGCTATCACCAGCCAGAAGAAAGAGAAATGGATGGGTGTAATGGTTGAGGAGATAAAACCTTTGAAGAAAAATCGCACATGAGAACTAGTCAGCTTCTTGAGGGAAATAAGGTTATTGGGTGCAAGTGGGTGTATAAAAGAAAAATAACAGTATCAGAAAAAAAAATATAAAAAGTTCAAAGCTCGACTAGTAGCAAAGGGATTTTCATAGCAGAAGGGGATATACTATGATGAAATCTTTTCTCCTGTTGTCAGACATACTTCAATCAGGGCAGTGCTTAGATTAGTAGCTATTTTGGATTTACATATAGAGCAAATGGATATTAAAATTGTTTTCTTGCATGGTGATCTAGAGAAGCAAATTTACATGGAGCAGCTAGAATGGTTCACTCAACCTGCACAGGAGCATCTGGTTTGCAGGTTGAAGAAATTGTTGTATGGGTTGAAATAGTCTCCAAGACAATGGTACAAGCGGATTTTCTCCCTCCTAAATCTGTTGTGTCTATGTCAAAAGCTTTAATGTTGGTTTCATTATTTTTCTGTTGTTGTATGTTGATGATATACTGATTGCCGTAGATAATATGCATGATGTCCTTGGCTTAAAAGCTTTATTAAGTCAGGAATTTGACATGAAAAATTTGGGTCCTACAAAGAAGATTCTTGAAATAGAGATTCATCAAAATGGAGGCTCAAGACAATTATGTTTATCTCAACGAGGCTATGTTGAGAAAGTGCTAGACAGATTTGAGATGAGCAAATAAAAACCTGTGAGCACTCCATTGGCAAATCACTATAAGCTTTCTTCGGAATTGTGTCCTAAGACAGATACAGAAATCGAAGACATGACAAAGGTTTCATATGTCAGTGTAGTTGGCTGCTTCATGTATGCAATGATATGTGTTCGTCTTGATTTGACTCTTGCTATTAGTCAAGTCTGTAAATACATGTCTAAACCTAGAAGGCGACATTGGGAAGCAGTCAAATGAATTTTCAGGTATCTAAAGGGTACTGTAGGATATGTAATTATTTTTGACAGTCAGCAAAATGATCATTCAGTTGTGGAGTACGTTGATTCAGACTATGCAGATGATTTGGATGGCAAAATGTCTATAATTGTGTATGTGTTTACTCTTGGTAAAGGACCCTTATGTTGGAAGTCAACAATTCAGTCTATTGTGGCATTGTCTACAACTGAAGCTAGATACATGACAGTAGCTGAAGTTGCTAAAGAAATCTTATGGCTTACTGGGCTAGTAAAGGAACTGGGTGTTGAGCAATGTAGAGTTCAGTTGTTTTGTGATAGTCAGAGTGTTATTTATTTGGCTAAGAACCAGGTGTACCATGCGAGAACTAAACATATTAATGTCATATATCATAAGATCATAGAGTTGATTGCTTATGGTGAGATACTGTTGCAGAAGATTCTTACTGATGAAAATGAAGCTGATATGTTGACCAAGTTAGTTACTATCAACAAGTTCTTGCATTGCTTGGACTCATTGAATGTTTGCAGTTGCTAGAGAAACATGGTGGCCCAACCCACATTAGTGCAGATATAGCTCTCAAGTATCTTTTCTCCTAAAGGGCTGGATATTCGTGAATGTGGAGATTTGTTAGACATGACTCATATACCATATAAGGGACATATCCTGGACCGGAGCAGAGTGGAGCGAAAGCATCTGTCTAATTGGAGGAGTTTTTCGTTATGTGGGTTGGGGATGCGGAGGCAACCCCCTGTGGTACAGTACATGGGTAATTCTGTAATTACATATTATACTATCGGGTTATATACATGCTTGTTTGTAACCCTAGGGCTTATTCTGTATTCTGTATTTTTTTTTTAATTGAAAGAAAGTTGTCGCTCTGCTCCCGATGACGTAGGCATCTTTGTCGAACCTCATTAAATCTCTGTGTTTTCTTCTGGATTTGTGTCGATTCTCATTTTTTGTCGTAAATTTCTCAACAAGCAATAAACATTTGTAATTAAAATTATAAATTCTAATTTTTTTATTCTCTTTTTTAGTTCTTGCCGACTA
>NW_018164502.1:133279-136477 GCF_001263595.1 Phalaenopsis equestris | reverse complement strand
AATTAGGTCAAATTTATTGCATTTTATGAATTTTTTTAATTATAAGGAATTTGATATGTTGGCTTAATTTACTTTAATATCTTAATACTTTGCGATAAAAAGGACTAATGACTTATGTGTAAGATACGATAAGAGTGCATAACTTATAATACTTGTCTTTTCTTTCTCTCATCCGGTGTTTATAAAATTTTTTTTCCCGTTAACGTAGGCGATCAATTTAACATCAAATCATGTAAATCCTATTTTGATTGTTGTTGTATGAGTTTGTCGGCATTATTTTTACATAATAATTGATATCAGAGTTTTTGTTCTAAAAAACTTCTTCAGAAAACTTCTTTTAAAAGAAAATGGATCTTTGGGAAGAAAGGAAAATCCAATTTCTGATAGGAAAGAAAAAAAAAAGTCAAAAGCTTCTCATTTCCGGAATACACACAAAATAGGAAAGAGAGAGAATTTTGGAAAAGGAAAAAAAAATAATAATAAGGAAACAAAAAAGACAATTTTTTTTTATTTTCTGAAAGCTTTTTTTTCAGTTTTTTTTTTTTGTTCTCATTTTTTTTTTCTAGATATTCTGCTAGAGGATTTTTTTAAAGAAATTTTAATAGTGGAAACAAGAAAATATAGAACGACGTTAGGTTATTCAACGCTCATTATGATAGTTAAAATATCAATTTATTAGATTGTTACGTCTTATCAAAATCAATGTGACAAAATTTGACAGCAAAAGAAATTTTGACATGTGACAATGCAAGGTGATGGTTGTGATGTGCTCTCTAAATCTAGAGGGAATCTTGAATAATAATGAATGTTCTAAAGAGAAGTCAGGGAGAGATTCATTACAGATAAACACAGGTGTTTGTTGTTTGATTCAAAATTGTTTGACCCATAATACAAATATAAGGCGATAATAGAGGCTTCTGCAGGAAAATTGTGGAGGATGTTGAAACACAAATAACTAACGAATAACTTCGAGAATTGTCTCCATATGAAGCATTTACTCTGCATATTTTGGATTAGATAGGAGATTACTATTAATGAGCACTTCAATGACTTTACAAAATTGTTAGTAGATTTATTAAATTTTGATTAGGAGGTTAAAGATGAAGATGATGCACTAATTCTGTTAAATTTGCTCCCACAAGAGTACAAAAATTTCACTATGACACTAATTTATGGGAAGGAGATTTTGGAATATGGCGAAATGAATACAACACATATGAATCAGGAGTTTCATCAAAGGGATAAGAAGTTCGTAAAGATGGAGTCAGCCGAGGCACTTACACTCCAACTTGACAGATTTGAGAGGAAGAATAATTATTGAGCGAAGAAAAGTGTCATCGACAACACTTCTCAAAAGTGGGGCAAGTTTCGTGAGCGCAACTTTTGGGAAAAATCAATCTGTTTTATGTGCAAAGACTAATCATTGGAAGAAAAATTATCTGAAAACTAAAGAAGGGGAAAAATGTTGCATCTGAGGCAAATGTTAAATCACTTGGAAGACTTTCGGGCACATTTGAAAAGTAAAATGAATGTTGAATACAACAATACTATAGATGAATGGAGCGTCTTGACAAGACAAATCCTACAAGCCCAAAATCGATCAATTCTGACATCGTTAAGATACTTAAATATCCATTAAATGTCGTCAGATCGAAGAAAGCTATTCGGACATTCCAATCATATTAGCTCATATTCATGCATTAATTGCACTCAAAATACTATAAATAGAGTCCTACCCCTCTTATGAGGGAAAAAAATGAGCTAGAGATATGAGAGAAAGCTTGAAGCTTTGGGGATGACCTGAAGTTCAACACCATTACCGTCGACCGCTGCAAACCACAACTGACCTTTGTTGACTATCATTGACTTTCGTTGATTGTCGTTGACCACCGTCGACCACCATCAACCTTTATCTACCTCTGTCGATCGTCGTTGCTTGCTGCCAATCTCCGTCGACCACCGCCGACCACTATCAGATCACCGTCAGCCATCGTCGACCACCAACAACTGCACACCACCAATCGATATTGGTTGTCGTTTGTTCCTAGCAACAAATTCATAAGCACGTTAATGTTGTAACTTGGGAAACCTAATAATCATTTTCACTCTTTGGGACAAGTGGTTACAACTGCATTCATATTTTTATAGTGAAACTCTTCTGATCAATCATTCCCTACAGTTTTCTCCCTTTTCACATAAAAATTTCTGTCATTATTACTTATTTTCTCTATTCTGAGTGTGCGTTGAATCTTTGTACCACACAAAAACGGTAATCTACTACTCTACTAAGGCAAATTTTCTAGCACACATTAGTGGGTAGTTATGTAAATGTGCATATTAAATTTTGTATCTTTATATCTACTAACGGGGTGTTTGACTTCAATTAGGATTTAAGTTAAAATGAATTTGGTAAATCCTAAAAATCCTTATTTATCAAATTTGATATAATGTTTGGTTCAATTATTGATATATTTTGTTGCGTTTGACTTAAATTTATTGAACTAGTTTTTTTTAGAACACTAAGGGTCTGTTTGGGGCAGTTTATAAGTGCGGACGACGTTTTCAAAACGCCGCCGTATTGTTTAGTTTGCACGTTTCACCGGCTTATCTGAAACTGTATTTGGTTTTTTACACTAAACACAGGCTGCAGGTCAACCCCTGCGGCCGACCTGCGAGCTGAGTTTCAGGATAAGCAACCTATCTTGAAATGCACAAGCTGCCCCAAACGGAACCTAAATCTACTAAATATAACTGATAAGTGAATTTAAGAGGGAGAACAAATAAAAATTGATTTAACTTAGGGAAAATATATTTAATGTTTTTATGATATTTATTAGATATAAGTTAAATTTAACTTAAATACACACGACCCCTAATAAAAGTATATAATGCAGTGGAAAGCGCCTAACGACCGATATATCGATGGTCTGCCCTCCGACGATCAAAAAATTATTTCATATGGATCGGACACCGTGCCCGATCCAGACTTTAAATCACCTGATCTACGATCCCGATGTATTTCGATTGGCACCACCTATTTTATTTTATTTTTTTTAAACGAAAATAATCCCGTCGACTCAATAATTTCTCCCGAAAATCAACCTCGGTCCATTTTTTTTCTTCTTAATCGCCGCACAACACCTCGCTTCAGTCCTCGAAAAGGTTTTTTCTCGCTGTTTGGACGAGGAGCGGGGTAAT
>NW_018164502.1:104609-133179 GCF_001263595.1 Phalaenopsis equestris | reverse complement strand
TGTTAATTACATTGTTATATATTCAATATTTTATGATGAAATTTTCATACTTTAATTCAGTTAAATTAAATCTGGTGTTTAATTATTTAAATTCATTTTGCTCTTTCATTTTATTTGTGCTTATTATTTCTCTATTTATATTTTGATTGTTAGTTGGCTGTTCTGCTACCTTCATTTATTTTCTTTGCAGGGTTTCTCGTCTCTCGTGGACTCTTACTTGGGAATGGTTGCTTTTTGAAGTGATGCTTTAGTTTTGTAGTTTTTACTTTTTGGCCTTTTTTGGGGTTATATTGTCCTTTGAGTTCTCATTTGGTAACTCTTTCTTTTCTTTCGAATAAAGTTGGGTGCGACCCTCACATTTTTTGAAAAAAAAAAAAAAAAGAAATGGCAATAATGTATGTTGTAGCTTTCATGACAAATTACAAGTTTGGTTGGCCAACAAAAATGCAAACGAAGCCGATGGCTTTTCTTGTATTTTATGTTATCTCTAATTTTGGATTTTACTAAATCTCTAATAAAAAAATTACACGAATAGAATTTGGCATTGTTAAAGTGTTTGATTGTGGCATGATTATTTATTTAAAAAAAGAATTATTGTTGGCTTTCAAGATAAGAAGATGGTGTTCAAAAAAAAATTTCAATGAGAGCATAAATTAATCATTTTAAAAATATCATCACTCTTTTTTATCAAGATTTGAAATTATATTTTTATTTTAATTTTTAATCAAAAATTGATATGGAACATGCTAATAACAAAAAAAGATTAAAAAGAATATAATTTAAAATTATTATATAATCATGTGTTATTAATATTATAATCATTTCATTAGATATTATAACAAGAAAATTATCTACTATTTTTAAAACCTAATATATTCAATTCATGAATTTGTTTAAATGCATGTGCTACAAAAAAAAAAAAAAAAAAAAAAAAAAAAAAAAATGAGCTAGACTCTTTTCTTATTTTTATATCATTTACAATGATTTACATGCATAACATTCAATTCTTATGTATTTATATATTTAACACCTAAACTTTAATTTTAACATAAATGACACTTACAAATCCATAGAAAGTATGTAAATGCGTTTAATGTGACCAAACCATGCAATGACGACTTCATCTAATCTTTTCCACCACTAGAGCTACACCAACCCTATCCCGCATACATTCATTTCGCATTTTGTCGTCCAATTGTCAGACCAATACCCTATCCCGCATACATTCATTTCGCATTTTGTCTCCCAAGCGTCAAGCCAATCATCCACCTAAACATTCTCATCTCAGCAACACTTAAACTTTGCTTTCTCATCCACAGATCAATGTTACAAATATAAGAATTTTTATTAGTATCCTTTCAAAAAATAAAGTAGCCGTTGACATTTAAATAGTGGACCGTTGGTTCAAACGTAACAACTACAGTTGAGATGAACCGAAGCAATCCACGGTAAATAGGATATAGGACCAGCCTTTATTGCACATCAAAATGAATAATAGAGATGCTTTACAAAGCAAGAAAGAAAATAGTCAGTAACTTTATATAAATGACATGCATTATCTGCAATCATATATTTTTATCTTATCTCCAATTGAATTGTCTTTTCCTGGTAATTATAATGTCTTCCATTTTCTAGCCCTAGACAGGCATCAATATCCTTCTGAATAAAGTCTTCCTAGTTTGTAGTCTTTAAAGCCTATTATGGAGTACTCAGTCATGTACAATAGCTAAGTATATTGATGATATTATTTGGAGATTGAGCTCATATGATTAGGGCTACAAATGAACCTGCCGTTCTAAGCTACTCATAGCTCACTCGATTATGTACAATAGCTAAGTATATTGATGATATTATTTGTAGATTGGGCTCATATGATTAGGGCTACAAATGAACCGGCCGTTCTAAGCTACTCATAGCTCACTCGATAAAATCTTATTCATTATCATTTGATTAATTAATCAAAAGACTTTGGGCATTTCATGAGTACTCGATGATTACAAAAACAAGCTTGAGTAGTTATGTTCATGAACAATACCATTTAAAGCTCGTGAACAAGCTCGATTAAGGCTCAAGTACAATCAATTCATGAATAATTTCATTTAAATGTTTATTTCATCGAGCATTGTTTGATATGGTTCGTTCATTTTTCCCAACTAGTTGCTCAAATAAAACTCATGTAAAGCTCCACTTAAGTCTTACTTATTTTATCAAACTAGTTGTTTGTTAATAAGCTCGATAATTCCTATACAAGTCAAACTCGAATAAGGTACATATAAACAAGCACGAGCTCAAACATATTCTTAAAAGTTTGAACCAAGCTCGGACAAACTCTTAATAAACAAGCTAGAGCTTGAACAAGCACTTGCTCAGCTCATCTTGATTCATTTGCAACCCTACATATGATAATTCTCATTTGATCTATCATAATAGTGATTGTGATTAGATCGCTTGAAAGATATTTATTGATTATTTCCACCAATCTTCTAGATTATAATACACTGGATGAGTGGCATCTACTTCCACAACACTTGTTCAATAAGTCACAAAACACGATTAAATAAACTTACTCATATGGCACCCAATGCATGATAAGTTTGGACAATAACAGGCCGAGAAGTACTGATCGAGAATAGTGATGGCGATTTTCAAAGAACAATACAACATATAGTGTGCGTTTTATGGTGATTGGTAAGCACTGAGAATCACTAATGAATTACAACTCTATAATATGCTCAAGGGCTTGGCAAGTCAAAGGAGAAAGCCATCCTCTATCTAACACCAGCGCAGGCTTAAGATTAATGCTGTGAAACACAACTTAGAAAAAACGAAAACTACATCTGTTAATAAGATACTGATAAGAAAGCATAATCTTTTTCAGGCTAGAAATTGACACATAAATCTTTTGAAAGATAATTGACAATTACAAAAAGCTTCAAGTTTGAACTTATTTGGAGAAACAGACAAGAAAAGAAATAATTACAAACAAGAAAAGATTGCATTACAGCCTTTTGAATAATTCCTTCATGGTTTTATAGCCTTTTAGCCTACAAAGGAAACAAAATCTAAAAAACCAAGTGTTATTATCAAGAACAATACCTAAATGTCTAGTTTCATTTGGATCTGGACCTAAATGTTAACACTCGTGATTTTAATCATCACGACAGAGATTTAGTGCTCATTTCTGCAAACTCTCGGTTATCTATCGTCATTTTTCCAATTATAAATCATGGCTAAGTGATCATACTTAGAGTACACCCCAAACTTATATAATTTGAACAACATTAAATAATATAGTTTCTAATAAAGAATAATAGGCTTTTTTTTTTTTTAAAGTATTTTAGTATCATGGATCTCTAGCGAATTACAACTCATGACAAATGAAGCTGTTAGGGTCTGTCAAGTCACAAGAAATTACTATTGCTTGTCATATTTCTTATAAAAAACATATCAAATCAAAGAAATAAAGCACACTACAAATTCTTTCAGGAATAAAATTATTACATATCTTAAAAATCATACAAACAATAAAGCATAATCCTTTTCAGGACATATAAACCAGTCAAATCTTGACATCACGTCAAAAATATTAAAAATTATACTATTAATATATTTTTAAAAGTTAAAAACACATTTTCATTCACACGTTTACGAAACCAAAGGGTTATAAGTGTAAATATCAAATTTTGGGTGTTCGATATGGGAACACATAAGAATTATGTAGTATGTATGCAAATTTCCCCCAAAAAATATCAGCAATAACTCAAAACTCAAAGAAATAAAAAAGGATCTTACATTACTATTTCTTCTGTTGTGGAGCATGGTTTCCACTTCAATTGAGAAGCAAAATTAGAACTCATGTGAGCACAGCATCAGATGCCAGCAGGCATTTAAAATAGGGAAATTTACATACGCAGCAGCACACAATTCTTATGTATTTACATATCTCATACATAAACATTCATATTTAAACACATAGCCCTTCAATGCTTTAACATATGCATCAAAAGGTGTACTTCATTTTTAAAAAACGGTAATAGTGCTATTTTATGTGATCTTAAATATTTGAGTGCTTTGTGTGTAAATATGTTAGTTTATGTGTGAGATATGTAAACAAATTAGAATTGTGTGCTATGCATGAAAATGCCTATTAATCAGCTTTCCTTGTTTGATTTCTTCACAAGAACAAAGAGCACAACTCGATAACTCCGGAACTCGGGGTGCAATTGTGTCTGATCAATATGCCCAATCTGAAACTCCTGCAGTGCTTCTTCCAGGAAGTACTCCAGCACAGCATCTGAACAAAACCATAATCTGCTGAGAAACTCTTCGTAAACAGATCTTAATGAAGAAGACAAATTAGAAATTACGATTTCGGAGCTCTCCGGCCAAAAATATTGTGGTTTGAGTCCCAGAAAGTTGACTTAGTGTATGTATCAGATCTTTCACTGCATCCTCGCTGTAGATTACATCAGATCCAAACACTGATGCGCAAGAAATGCTCACATGGATTAGAGAATATTTTAGAAAATAATTAGTTTTAAAAAAGGATCAAACAATTAGCACGTCCAACATGACAGACAAAAAGCCCGGGCCTATACATACATAACACCCAATTCTCATTTGTTTACATGACATGTCTAATAGTTAAACTTTGCTTTTTACATTTATAACCCAAATCTTTCATATCACATGAAAAATGGCCCTATTTTAACTTTTAAAAGTGAAATACACCATCTCATGCGTAGGTAAGGGGCATACGTGTAAAAATTGAAGTTTAGGTGTTAAGATATGTAAATGCATAAGAATTGAGTGTATATGTGTATACCCAAAAATGATCCGCACGAATCTCAAGACAATCTAACAATCCATATCAAAAAATAAATAACAAGAGACACCTCAGAAAAAAGTCTACAAGTCCTCATGAGTCTGATCGGTTGAAGAACGCCAGTCGACCAAATCAAAAGTCAGACGTCCAAAAAGCAACAGCCACCCAAGCCGACCAAAGACAGACATCTACGCCAACGACTAGCTAAAGACCTAACAATCTCACAAGCATCAACGTGAAACCCTCTCAACAGCTCACCCAAAGACCTCTGGATACCAAGGAGCAATAATAAGGTAAGAAGACCAGTCGACTAGCTACCACACTAAAAAACAACCGGCTTTCCAGAGCAAAAGCTGACCGATGCTCAAACAAAAAGCCGACCAGCTTTCCAGAGCCAAGGTAGATCGATGTCCAAACAAAAAGCCGACCGAATTTCCAGAGCAAAGGTCGACCGGTATATAAACAAAAAGCAATCAAAATCAGTTATGAATACGAAAAGGCATGCCAAGAGACAATAATAATCTGTAACAAGTAGGAGCAAACATATAATTTTATATTTTGTCCCTCTATCTTCTATAATAGGGGGACCACAACATGTATTAGAGGCTTTTGGTCATTTGACTATTGGGTTGTTCTCTCTCTAGATCAATCTTCTGTATGGAGAATTTTCTTCCCTACTATCTTATAACCTCTATTTTCCATATATAAAATGAGTCACAGAGCCCGGGAATACCCCATTCACCCCTATGGGGTATGTTTGTGTGCACGCTCTTCTTCTCTCTCCCTCTCTTATCTCTTTCTACCACTCCCTCACAGTTTCTACCGCCCCGAGCTTTGGGCATGTCTCACAGGACAAATCTAGATTTAACCGTTTGTAAATCATCAAAATATAAAATTTTCATGTTGTTAAAGCTATTCTCTCAATCACAATTTCAATTATGCTCTCCAAAATCAGTTTTTTATAAAAAATTTCAAAAAAAAAAAAAAGAAAGAAATCATCATAAAGACATTGTTTCCTTCTGCAAGAGCAACGTAACCAAAAAAAAAAAACAAAAAAACAAAAAAACAAAAAAAACAAAAAAAAAAATAGAGAGAAAAAAATCCAAGCAGCACAATGGAGAGAGAGAGTTGTATGTACCAAAATCCGGCAATGTCTCGACGAACTCTGTACCGAGATCATCCCCCCATGTGAGCTCCAACACCCTTGCAGAGCCACGAGCATTCCCCAAAACTCCTACATTGAGATCAACATTCTTCTTCAGAAGCTTCAGACGATCATGGAGATCAGTAAGAACGACATTAGCACCAAGAAGAGCTGCCACACAGCTATCAACCCCCAAAAAAATCCAAATCAGAACAGAAAACAAGTAATATTTAATTCTATCTAAAAAAAATATATTTAAGTTTCAAAATACCCGACAAGGCCGCATCCAGAGCCGAGCTCAACTACATTCTTCGCCGTCAGAAGAAGCCGCTTGGAGTCCACAGCATGTTCCAAAAAGTTAGCGAGAACAACCCCGCTGTCCCACATTACGGCGCCAGTCACCCCCGGCGTGCCCTAGCAGAATTCATAAAAAAGGCATTTTTATGCGGACCAGGACAGAGGAACCCTAATTAGGGTTTTTGTTTTGTACCATGGAAGAAGGAGATTGGAGAATTGAGAGAAGATGGCCGCAGGCTTCGAGGGAGAGAGAGTGTGAGGATTGTCGGACGAAGGAATTGTGCTTTCGCACTGAAGGTTGATTGGTTGTCCACAGAACAAGGATCTCCGCCGCAGCATCGGAGACAGGTCGAACGGCTGCGCCGTACGAACCGATCACCACCGTAAAATTCTCGCCGTCGTCCTCGATGTCAAGCTCTGCGGCTTCCCTCATCATTTCTCGTTGACTCTAAAGAAAGGTGAAGACGCAACTTTCGTAAATTTAGTACTAGAATTTAACTTATAGAAATATCAAAATACTATGTATCAAAATACAACTCAAGTTTTTAAATTAGGGATAAAAAATCAGCATTTAAAGTTATTAAAACTCAAATTTAAAACAATTTAGAGATTATTTAATGCTTCCATAAACTCTAAGACTAAAGCTTGAAAAAATATTACATCAGTACTATGCACGTAGAGTAATGTGCGTAGCCAATGAAATCACGTTACGACAACTCACGCGACAGAAAAAAAAAAACAGAGAGGTAACACAGGGAATATTCTCCCCATCTCCTCGTGTTATTCATGTGTTATTATGCGTTATTCATGTGTTATTCATGTGTTATTATGTGTTATTTATGTGTTATTGTGTCATGAGAATATTCTTGGTGTTATAATAACACAATAACACATGAATAACATAGGGGGAATATTCCCCCGTGTTACCACGTCATTTTTTCTCTGTCGGGAATATTATCCTATGTTATTCTGGTGTTATTGTGTGTTATTCATGTGTTATTGTGTCATGAGAATATTTTTGGTGTTATAATAACACAATAACATATCAGTAACACATAAATAATACACAATAATACATGAATAACATGGGAACACATAAATAACACACAATAATACATGAATAACATGGAGGAGGAATATTCTCCGTGTCCGCGCGAGATATCGTGGCGTGTTTTGATTGGCTACGCACTTATACTCTACATGTGTAGTACTGATGTAATATTTTTTTCCTAAAGCCTTACTCTACATGTGTAGTATTGATGTAATATTTTTTTCCTAAAGCTTTGAGGAAGAATTTGATTGTTTACTTTTTTTCTAAGTTTATAAATTAGAATAATCATGTAATTTTGTTTATTTTTATTCATAATTAAAATATATAATCCTTTAATCTTACGTTCAAATCTTTATAAAATCAATTAGAGATTAATGAGAAAAAAAAATGCCATTCACATACATATCGCTTAGTTTTATATATCTAACACCTAAAATTTAATATTTACATGCATGGAGCACATTTTTTCTTATAGTACCTCAAAAACATCATTATTTACTAATTTTGAAGTGTATAACTTCTAATGCATCGAAGCTAATCACATGCCTAATATTTCAATGCTTTAAATCTATACATGAGAACGTATATTTCACTTTTAAAAATGATAATATTATTTTTTATGTGATATTAAAGACCAGTGCGCATAAATATAAAAATTTATGGGAGAAAATGCCCCTAAAATTAAAAAGAAATATTCAATACATGATGGGTGAGAATCTACAAAATTTATTATTAAAAAATGAACTATATGTGGCCTTCACATGTTATTATTCTTATGCAAAACTAAGAATTTATACCTATTTTGCATATTTAACATCATAATTTTTTTTGCATTTAATTATATAATAGCCAAAATTTTAAATAACATAAAAAATTCCATTAATATTAACTCATTCAAAATGAAATATACAATTTGATGCACATGTTTTAATGCATTCTAGATACAAATGTAATTTATGAGTAAAAATAAAGGAATAGAGGTTATATTTATAAAAACTTGTAGAATTTTAAATGTTCTAATAAATTCAAGGTCATAATGTTGATTCAATGCACTGAGAATGTGCAGCATATTGGTTGCAATGAAATAATATATCCAAATATATCAAATTTCAATTAATTTATTTCTATAACATTTAAAATTTATTTTTATAATTATACCGCCAAAATCTTTCACATCATAAAAAAATATCACGATTTTAACCTTCAAAATAGCGAAGAACACTTTTTTTCATAACTAAGGCGGCATGCATATAAAAGTTAAAAGTTCATGTGTTAGACATTCATATACATAAGAATTGATTGGTATGTATGTAAATCTTCCAAAAAAATTAAAAAAAAATGTTAGTAAAGAACTTAAAAGTGTTTTTCACTGATCTTCTTTACTTCTGCAACTGCACATCACTCATATACAATTTGATAGAAGCAGCAGTTGCTAAAGATGTCCATAAATGGCTATATATTATATATTTAAGGAAACATATATAGCCAAAGAAAGCTAGTTTGAAGTAGTTTTGCTTGGCTTTGATTTCCTGGCAAGTGGAGGTTTGATGAGATGAACAGGCGCTGCCGGAATGCGCACCCACCACTCCCTTATTCTTCTTATCAGCTTCTCACTGCTCTTCTTCCTCAGCGGCATCTCTCTCGTATAAAATTCAAGCAACAGCATCATGACCAAGTGCCTCATGGGCACAGTCATGAATATTACAGCAATTGCTATCAATGTATACGCCACTTTGTTCGTGCTCTGCAAACACGTTTTTACATATCCAATGCCCATAGTTCCAATGTATACGCCACTTTGTTCGTGCTCTGCAAACACATTTTTACATATGCAACACAATTCTTATGTATTTACATATCCAATGCCCATAGTTCTATATTAATATTTATAATATCTTGATGTCATGAATTTATGCATGAAACATGTGCATTTTACTTTTAAAAAGATAGGGAACTGATTGATCTTCCAGGGATATTATGAATCTTCATTCTCCTTCATTTTTCTGCATAGTACTGCTTAATGCATTAAATATTTGTTTCCATAAAAACTTTTACACATGCTCTACCTATGTTACCTTCCATCTAAATTTCTTTCTTCAAAATTCTCACACATTAAATTTATTACATCCTTCTAATGCATTTTCTATCTTTTAATGGGCTATTTTCCTTTGCTAAGGTTCTTGAGGGAAATAATGTACAGAGATTCCTTACTTTCTTCTAGAAATCATGCCATTAAAATGCTTACTATGCAATATGTATTATAAAGCATAATTTGTTTCATCATTTAGCTAAAAGATGGAACCTGGGGAAATGCTGCCAATAGAATAGCTCTCAGCTTGAGAAGAACTATGCACCCTGTTTGGACGCACGTTTCCAACTGTGAAATAGTTTCCTGTAGTGTCAGAAGCAGTTCAACTGTGCTTCTATTAGGAGGTATTGCGATTCTAAATGCTTCAATTTGTCTCCCCTTTCTGTAATACTTGTTCCACAGCATAACCAATGAAAGGGATGAGAAAACCCCGGGCCATATGTGCCAAATCCAACCTCTAATATTCAAAAAGAAAAACAAAATTAATTTGATAAATAGATGAAAACAAAAAGAGAGATTTACACACCTACCCCTAATTCCTATGTATTAACGTATCAACCTCTTAAACTTCAGTTTTTACACACAAAACACCGGATTTATACTGAAAAGATAGGAATCGGGTGGTCTGTAGGTAAAAATTGAAGTTTGGGTGATTGATATGTTGATACATAGGAATTGGGGGGTAAGTATTTAAACGCCTGAAAAAAAATGAAAGCCAAAAAAATTTTGTAATAGACAACTTTATATTTTCTACAGATAGAAGGCAAACATATGGAAGTGACAATTCAACAAGATAAAATAAGTATATAGATGACAATCTTGAAAATTTCATGGCATGAATAAGAAAGGCATCAACAAGATCTTTAATTAATTTTAATAAATATCATATTTAGCATTTTTAACTAATAATTTATGAGTGAGATAGCCAACTCTGTGCCAGCAGGTCCTTGCCAGCATGTACAAGTTTAGACTAAAAATTCTGCGCATGCAAATAGAAATGTTAAATTTATATTATAAAAAAGAAAATTTTGGGGAATGTTGAGCATTTACTTATATACCAACCAATTCTTATGTATTTACTTATAAATTTTTTACAGAACAATTCTTTTAAAGTCACATAAAAAATACTACTAATTTAACTTTTGAAAACCGAAATACATCTTTTTATACACAAGTAAAGTTGGATATGTGTAAAAATTGAATTTTACTTGCTAGATATGTAAATACATGGGAATTAAGTGGTATGTGTGCAAATCTTCCAAAAAAAAAAAATGCTTCAATACTCTTACAAACAACTGATTAGAGAAATGAAATAACCAAGATTCCACATGGCTGCAATAATTCAACTAGGTTGTTCTAGATAATTTATTATATATTTTAAGTGGAATATAACATTTTCCTCAGATATGGATGTGATTTGGAAGATGAGAAGTACCAAAGAAAGAAAACAAAAAACAGTCTACGTTGGAAAAACAAATATTACCTGTACATAATATATAAGATGAAAAGCAAAAACAAAGTTGACTTTAAGTTGTCCTGCCATTCTGTTAAAGAATAGAGCCACTTGCCTAATTCAAACACTGGAAAAAGTAATTCCTACAGTAAAAAAGAGAATGACTGTTAATTAAAATCAACTCAAACAATTTCGGATGTCAGTAGGAAAATCAAGAAAAGTTAAAATTTTGGTACTTTACGCTGTATATTTTCATAAATTCCAGCACAAATAGTTAGGATATCAAACTTAATTTCTGTAGTGCTAATTTCTTAGGGAAATTTCTTAGAGTGGTTCATGGACTTCTTGTGGGTGGTGACTTTAGTCCCAGATTATTGAATGCGTCAAATTTGATCCGTTAATTCTTCATAACTGATTCAAAATAATCCCACCACTAGACGTATCATATAAATGTTATGGAGAATATTAAATCTAATGGTTATATATTAGGAAGCGTGTATATTTGGAGGATTGATATTAGGTAACCTAACTAGAGGAGATTTAATTACAAGTACTTTTTAATATTAGAATTATTCTTGATTTATATGTTCTAATCCTCTCTTATTTGCAGAAAAGATTATGGTTGATTTTTATGTGTGGAGTTATAACCTTATTTCAGCCATTTTTTTCCTCTCTCCCTACCTGTTGATGGTGGAATAACGCCTTCCTACGGACGTAAGTAGATTTCTACCTAACCATGTAAATTGCGCCGTGTTTGATTGTTTGTTTGTTGTGTGATTCTGTTTTCCACAATATTTTGCACAACAATTTGGTATCAAATATAAAAAGAAGGAAGGCTCTCATGGAGTTGAGATGCATACTAGGTTATTTGCAAAAGGTTTTGCGCAACGAGCATGTATTGACTATGACGGGGTGTTCTCCCCAGAAGTCAAAACATCCCTTGATTTGTGTTCTCTTAGCACATTTAGTACAATACAATTTGATTTTGGAGCAACTTGATGTGAAGACTGCGTTCTTACATGAAGAATTACAATAAGAAATATATATGTTGTAGTTGCCTAGATATGGAGCCTCAAAAGATTTGGTTTTTCAATTAGACATACTTTTACAAATGTTAAAATAGTCATCACGATAGTGGTATAAAAAGTTTGATTAGTTCATGAGGAGACAAGAGTATATGAGAAATCAATACAATCATTGTGCATATTTTAAGAGTTGGAGAATTTGAGTTCATCTGTTAGTATGAGGTTGATAAGATGAAGATACAACCATCCAATATTTAAGATGACGGATTTAGCGGAAGCTCGCAGATTTATTGGCATAAAGATTCTCGAAGACAAGATAATTCAAAAAGTTTGGCTCTCACAAGGAACATGTATTTAGAAGGTGCTGAAAAATTTTAGATCTGATGACTCGAGCAAGGCGTTGAGTCTACCCATTGCATCTCACTTTTAGTTAAGTTCAAATTAGTGTCTTAAAGATGATCAGGAGGGGAAAGATATGTGATTGGTTCCTTATCCTAGTGTAGTGGGTAGTCTGATGTATGTCATGGTTTGCACTATACTAAACATTGCACAAGTGATTGGAGTCATGAGCGGGTTCATGCATGTTTCGGGAAGGAATTATTGGCAATTTACTATTATTTTATCTACTACAGAGGTTAAGCAAATGACGGTCATTGAGACGATGAAGGAAGTGATATGGATGTAAAGCCTACTAAATGACTTCAGAGTTTATCAAGAGTCTCTGACGGTTTTTTGTGATGATAGTTTGAGTGTGATATTCTTAACCACAAATCAAGTTCATCATACTCATATCAAACAAAATGATGTGAGGTACCACTTTATTTGGGATATGATTGGTCAAGGCAGCGTTCTATTGAAAAATATACGCATGAAAGAGAATTCAATTGACATGCCCATAATGATCTACCAGTCCAAAAATTCATCTATTGTAGGACTTTGGTAAAAATCCAAGCTCATGATTGATTGTCCATACGTGAGGCTTGATCCCTTCGAGATGGGATATATGTAGGAAACCATCTTGGTCCAATCATTTCAATGTTGGAGCTCATCTTGATCATCTCCCACTTATTTGGAAGTAAAATATGAGGTAAAAATTGTTATGGAAAGTATTAAATTTAATGATTGTGCATTATGAAGTGTGTATATTAGAAAGATTGATATTAAATAATCTAATGAGAGAAGATCTAATTACATGATCTTCTTTATATTAAGAAGATTGATATTATGAAACCTAATTAGAAGAAATCTTATTACACTATTTTTTCTATATTAGAAAAATTCCTAATTTATATGTTCTAATCCTCTCTTATTTATAGAAGGGATTATGAGTGATTCTTGTGTGTGGAGCTGTACCATTTTTTTCTTTCTCCGCACCTGTTGATAGTGAAATAAATCCTTCCCATGGACACAGGCAGATTTGAGTCAAATCATGTAAATCGCACTATTTTTAATTGTTTGTTTGTTATGTGATTTTATTTTCCGTATTATTTTGCACGGTAATAAATGGATGGAATGTTCACGAAGAAGGCGTTGCTTGGAGGTTCAATCTATCAAACAACTTTATACTACTTAATATAAGGTGATAATTTTTGTTTAACTATTACTAAGCCTAGCCTTCCGTCGAAGTGAGGCCACCTAATAGCTAGGTGGAGATCGACAGACAACAATTGCCAACAATGTTGATGAGAAAATAAGGTCATAAAAAGAAAGAAAAAGTAAATTTGTCATTTGCATTTTTATCTATCTCTAGAATTAATATCCAATTTTGGTCGCCATCCATAGGAATCGTCCTCATGAACCTTACTAGCAGGCAACCTCAATTCCGTGAAGGGTTGGATTTAATAAATAAAAAAATTAGAACATTGTATTAAGTAATATAAAGTAAAGTCGTGAATATAACCTCCAAGCAATACCTCCTGCGTAAAATATTCATCCATTTACACTTCTACTGATAGGGCTAATTTGGTTCAATTTAAAAGATATAAGAAACTACAATGGGCATTTTTAGTAGTTTGGGATTAAAATAGAGTCTCACAAATAGGGCTGTCAAAAAAATTCGTTGTTCGCGAACAGCTCGTGTTCAGCTCATTCGTTAAGTAAACAAGCCGAACACGAACAAGTTTTTAAAGCTCGAATTATAAACGAGTCGAACACGAACAGTTCTTTATTCGCTTGTGTTTGGCTCGTTTTATCTCGAAATAACAGTTCTTTGTTCGCTCGTGTTTGGCTCGTTTTATCTCGAAATAAAAAAAATTTTATATAATTATTTATATAATAATATATTACATATATTATTTATATAATAATATATTATATATATTTATATCTAAGTTTAAATCATAACATCTCATGTGGTAATGTGGTTAATCCCTTATTTTGTATATATTTGGTCCAGGTTCGAATCTCACACTTTACATCGATTTTTTTCAATTTAATTTTAACGAGCCAATTTCGAGTCGAACATGAGTCGAACACGAACACAAATATTTAAATCGAGCCGAACACGAACATACTGTTCACGAGCCAATTTCAAAAACGAGCCGATTTCGAACACGAGCTATTTCGAATGAGCCGAACACGAGCCCAACCTGAGCCTCGCTCAAGCTCGGCTTGTTTACAGCCCTACTCACAAATAGTTTAGATATCATTTTTTAATATTTTTTGCAAATTCAATGTATTTATTAGTAGAGTTAATGGCTGAGAGTGTTGCCTAATTTTCCATTGATGGGAAGGTTTCCAATATTTAGTCAATCAGCAAATTTTAAGATTATTATTACTTTGGGTCAAGCAAAAAAATTCCATTAGTTTGAGTTGATAATTACGAGGCAAATGGAGAAGGCAATATTATCATTTAAAAGTTATGTATCGTAGGGAATGACCGTGGTGGTATAACTTAGAAGATAGTTCATAGTTGTCAAAGTTTACAATGAATATTGGTTGGTGGATAAAATAAAAATATCTGGTTGACCATATATGATCAGCACCGATTATAGACAGTTTTCTTGATAGTTGAAAATGGATGTAAGAAGTCAAGCAACAAAAGGTAGTTGATATAGTTGTTTTTGCCTTCTGATGAAAGAAGATATTACACAGCCAAGAAGGTGAAGAATAAGTCTCAAAATGTGTAAAACTAACTTCAACTATTTGTTGTCCAAATATTGATCAGAGCCCAGAAGTTCTCCACAACATAAAATTATACCTACTATAAAATTTTCTAAAGTATATAGAAATAGGGCCTATTATTGAATTCAACATGGATATTTTCATACTTTTTACTTAAATCTACCAAACCAAATAGTTTCATCACATTATATTCTGTGTATGAATTTATGCAAGGAGAAGGACTGATCATCCTCCTAGATAGTGATTCTACCTAGTTAGACCAGATCGGGGATAGAAAGGGCTCCTATTTTAATGTTATGGTGCCATTTAAATCACTGCAAAAAGAAGGTTATCTTGATTGGAAATCTTCTGGAAGCATAGTTTGTTTGGTGCTCATTCAATTTCTTGAAGTTTTTTAACTCAGTGTTGAATGCTTTGAGTATGTACTTTTGTTTTCATATGGTTGCTTCATCTAGGGAGATTTTGGAACCCTATCAATGATAGAATAAATTAAGTTCAGTAGTTGCATAAAAAACTCAAATATTAAAGAATGGGGAAGAGCATCCAAGGTCCATAAAAATAAAACGACAACTGACACGATTTCAATAGCTTCCATTAATGTAAGTATCACAAAGAAAAATCCTAGCGTGTTAAGAATTACCTTTATCACAGCTAAATTAGTATCAATATCTTCCATTTTAACCTGATCCAATGTTGCTTGTGCAGCCTCAGCCCTGCCAGAATACAGAATTGTTTTCTTGACAGCCTTTTGTAATGAACTTATCTCACCCACATGAACATCCCTGTGTAAATTCTCTCTTTCTTCGGGCCATTGTTCGCTCCGTAATAACTTAAATCCCAATTTACAGAGCGCATACAAAGTGAATGGGAATGGACCATTATGTGAATCCTCAATGGCATCACAGTCATGAGATCGAGCAAACAAAAGTTCCAAATGATTATACAAAGCTTCTAATATCTTGTCTCCTTTTGGAAGTTTTTCTGCTAAGTTAAACAAGAGTGTAGTCCTAAATTGCGAGGGAATAACATGAAAATTATCTTTTGTAACACGAAATCTGAAAATGCCTAAAATGGCCATTGAAAGAGCTTCTTCCCTTTGAAACTGTTTGAGATTGAATTTTCTAATAAATCTATGAGCATATAAAACTTCCCGGATGATTGCTAGCCAGTAATCTCTTCTTGAATGCCCAATGATTTGAGGAAACTCGAAAAAGATAGGCTCTGTTCTGTTACAAAACAAATTAGTAGGACAAAATTGTAATATTCATTCCTACTGTAAAAAAATGTTACAGCACTCACAGAGAGCTTGCTTTGTACATCACAGCATTATCAAAGAGATGAGCTCCCCATGGCCCAGTCAGTTCACGTTTTACCACCTGCTTGAAATCGTTTGCCAAGTCATACTTAATAGCTTTCTCATATGAACCAACCCCAAATCGCTCAAAGTAAAGAGCACGGTTGGTCAATGTTAACCTTCCTGACATACAGAATGAGAAACGTGTTAAAATAGTCCCTGACTCTTGGCAAGGGGGTCATTTTAGTCCAGAGTCTATAGAGGTGTCAATTTAGTCCCCAAATTCTTTTAATACAGGATGAAATAGTCCCCATAGAAGACCATTTCAGCTAAAATTTAAAAAGATTGGCAACTAATTTGACACTTTTTTAGACACTGGGACTAAACTCTCCATTAAACAGCCAGATGACTATTTTGGCTCTTTACTCTGTAATGATCATATCCCTGAAAAATTTTAAATAGAACATAATTAGAAGAGTTGGCCACATGGGAGACACTTAACCAGGTGATGTGGACATTCCAATATGTTGCAGAACTAAATTAGTGGGCACTGTGCCATCAAAATCTAATATAATTTCTTCTTGAGCGAGTTGAAGAGATGAAATTGATGTTGGTCCTGTGAGACATCGTGCAGAATTGAGCACTCTGAAAAAATCAATAATTTTGGTTTATCATCATAATATTGCGAAATCGTTATTTTAAATACAAAACTTTACATTTAGCTTATTATATAGTGATGTTGCAAATTAATCAATTTGCAAGAGTTCAACCAAACAGCTCTAACTCTTATATTCACAACTTATCACAACTACGATACCATAGTTAATTTCAACCAACTATAAGAGCCCTTGGTTAACTAGCAAATTTTGTTTTTATTATTCTTTGGAC
The DNA here is from genome assembly GCF_001263595.1 of Phalaenopsis equestris. NCBI lineage: Eukaryota > Viridiplantae > Streptophyta > Magnoliopsida > Asparagales > Orchidaceae > Phalaenopsis > Phalaenopsis equestris. The sequence continues at coordinate 115,990 of NW_018164502.1, read as the reverse complement.
AGTCACAAATGTTGAAAAAAAACTGCCATAATAGATTTGGTATCAGTTGAACAACAAAAAATTCAGAGAAGATTCATACTTAATACTAAGTACACAAAGCATCAAATTCATTTTATGGTTAAATTATAGTAAATATTTTGTGTCTCATTTTTTATATTTTTTTATAGTGAAAAATAACACACAAATTATGAAACCTCTAAATTGTTTTTGGTTATGTAACTTATTTTTACTAAAAAAACAAAAGTTTTCATCATAAAAAGTTCATTATTGATAAAATTGATTCATAAGTTAGAATGCTTACTTGTTTAGGCATTTGAGATACTTGTCATATATCAGTAAATGTAGTTGCCTACCAGAAGAGCTTGTTAGTGCATCAAAAAGATTGTGGACAGTGATTGAATCGGCTATTGCAGGACAAGCAGGAGCTATTTTGGCAAAGGCTTCTAAGCCAACAGTATTTTTGTAATCCACCTGATGAACAAAACTATGAAGAAATATTAACATGAAGTTAAACTTTCCATCTACAAGTTTTTAATTATAAGCTAATGAGGCTTCGTCAGAGAGGCTTTTTCACTTTTTTTGTGATAGGAAAGGCAATGGGCAAAATAGAATGATTGTTTGGATGAAAAAATTGTACAAATTGTTATCTGTTTTTTTCTGAATTTATTATAGAAAATCTACTTTTAGGAAAGGAATAAATAATGTTATTCAAAAGGCAATTTTTAAAAATCTCTGCTGGCAAAAACAAAAAGGAGCATTTACAAATATACCGCATAATTCCTATGTATTTACATATTTAACACCTAAACTTTACTTTTTACATTTATACCACTTAAATCTTTCATATCAAAACAATAATACTGCTATTTTGACTTTTAAAAAGTGCAATATACGTTCTCATGCATAGGTAAGGCACATATGTAAAAACTGAAGTTTGGGTGTTAGATATGCAAATGCATAGGAATTGAGTGGTACGTATGTAAATCTTCCAAACAAAAAAGGTTGTGTTGCATTAAACGAAGCCCAGTCAAAGAAAACAATGTGTGAAAATGTCGTTGGCTAACCTGGACGGCCATGCTTGTAGCACTTATATAGAAAAATGATCCACCATCTTCCTCCTCAATTCTTGGATGCTTAAGGAAAGAGGATTCCTATAATTGGAAACACCGTCTTGTAAAGAATGAGGGAATAAAAACCACATTTATATTACTTGAGAGCAAAAATCCAAGTAACTGAGGAAAGAAATTTAAATATAAAATTAAACTTGATCTTCTACTTGAAGATCTTAGGAATCTCACTTGTAGTAATGCTTCACTCTTTGTGTCCGGCGTTTCCCATGCAAGCATCATCTCAAACATTAAGTGTCTAATCGCTTTGTCGCCAAGAAGATCTGGTTGTTTAATGATCATATGAAGGGTCTTATAAGAGCAAAATTCTATGATATTCCGAACATATTTTGAATTAAATTTGACACAGTCAGGAAGTTCATTCTCAAAATCCTGCAGCAACTTATCAGTTGAAATGAGCAAAATCCTGCAAGCAGGAATCAGTGATTCAGTTTCTCAAAAAGGAAATATCTGGCAACTTAATAAGATGGAAATAAATTTCAATAAAAGTAGCAGAGAGAAAAATCTTTTAACTTTGCATTATTTTGAAAAAAAAGGGGGAATCATGTGAATCTTAGGGTCTGGGGCAGCTGCAGCTGTTTAAGAAGCAGTTGTGAAGCTGTTGAAAAAGAAGTTGTTCAAAAAGTTGCGGTGACTATTACATTTTTTTTTTAATAAAGTCAGACTGCAACTTTTTTGCAGTTACCGTCGGTAGCCAATTCTAGCGGGAAAATTCAACTTTCAACTACAATATTTTGATAACGCAGACAAAACAAAATTTTGCCAAATAAAAAAAACTGCGGTGCGGTGTGGCACCACCGCCTCAAACACACCCTTAACCAAATGTATGAGTAGTTAGAATAAGATACTTAAATGTGGAAAGCATTCTTAAATTCTCGGGCATCACATTTTTGTTTTATATTTTTCATGTGATGAAATTTAACTCTAAGAAATTATATTATAGAAGAGTTTCTCCTTAAACGCACATGATCTGATAGTATTAAAGTAGTCTATCAGATAATTAGTGCATTAAAGTCATACAAAATTCTTGTTGTTTACGTTGATGATTATATAACAATAGTAAAAATATTATGAACAACTTTATGCTTTGCTACTTCTGGTGTAGAAAAAACACATATCAGACAAATTGATTACGTTCAGATCGCTAAGAAACGCATATGTGACTCAATATTTAAGCAAACTAAAATTTAACATATATTTTGAGCTTCATTTTAATGAGTATTGATACGTCAACAACAAATTCAACTTCTGACACGAATCTCAAGGCATGACATGGATCCTAATGCGCCTTTTTGAGAAAGAAACGTTTAAGCTTTGATAAAAAGTCAACCAAAACTTTGATTTCAACAATTTATAGTCAAACTGTCCGGCTCGACTAGGCGGACCCATTGGTACCAAAATTGGTCCAATCCAAGATAAGTCAAGCCCCGATCAAGCCATTAACCAATTTTTGAAAGATTTTCGGGCATTTTTAGAAGATCAAATGAATGTTGAATCTGGTGAGTTTATAATCGAATCGAGAATCTCGACAAGATGAATCCAACAAGCCTAAGATCGCCCAATTTCGACATCATTAAAACACTCAAATGTTCATCAATATCGTCCTATCAAGAGAAACTTTTTGGGTCGTCCGATCAAAGTGTTTCATATTCATTTATTAACTGCAATTAATATTCTCTAAATAGAACATCATCCCTCTTATGAGGGAAGAAGAGAGCTTGAGGCTTTAAGAAGAGCTTGAAGCTTTGAGAAAAAACTGAAGTCAAGTATCAATCAAGTCTTCGTCAGCCACCGCCGACCATCGTCAACCATCGTTGACCGTCGTTGATCATCGCCAACTAATGTCGGCCACCACCAGTCAGTCATCGCCAATCGCTATTGATCGTCGCTCGTTTCTTGTAACAAGTTCATCCTCACGTTAACGTTGTAACTTAGGAGACATTGTAAGTCTTATCCGTTTGTGGAACAATGAACCTTTATAATAATCAACTTTTAGTGGATTTTTTACAACTGTTTCAGATCTCGTGACTTTTTCCCTTTACATTTGTTTCACTTAAAAACTTTTAGTGTCTCAACTGGTTATTTCTTTCAACTGAGTGCGTGTTGAATTCTCATGTAATGCTAAAACAATAATTCATTATTCTACCGCTGTGCATTTTCTAGCATGCATCAAGTACTAAAGCAATTCATTATATATACATATTGAAGTGTGCTAGAAAATTCGCAGTACTAAAGCAATGTATTATCGTCTTAGCATGGTACAAAAATTTATCACATACTCGGAGGTGAACAAATAACTAGTGGTAGCATCGGAAGTTTTTACGTGGAAACCCCGTAAAGGAAAAAAAATCACGGGGTCTAAACCTTATAAGTACAATTTTTTATCCCACATGCGGCAGAGGGTTACAAGGTCTCTCAAGTTATAACGTCGGCGTGCAAATGAACTTATTTTAAGGAACAAGCGACAACCAATGGCAAGTAGCGGCGGCCGACAGTTGGTGGTGGACGGAGATAAAAGTGATGTTGGACCCCAACTCATTTTCAAAACTCCAAGCTCTTTCTCAAGCTTCGAGTTCCATACTTCTTCTCAAGCTTCGAGTTTCATCCCTCTTTTCAAGAGAGAGATGGGGTTCTATTTATAGAGTTTCAGGTGCAATTAATATATAAATATGAACCACATTGAACAGACGATCCGTAGAGCTTTCTTTGATCAAACAACATTTGATGGATATTTAAATGTCTAAATGATGTTAGAATTAAGTGGTCTTAAACTCGCTGGATTCGTCTTGTTGAGAAGCCTAATTCGACTATAAGTTTCTCGGATTTGACATTCATTTAACTTTTCAAATAAGATTGAAAATCTTCTTAAAATAGTATAATGTCTTGATATGAGCTTGATTTGACTTGGATTATACTAATTTTGGTATGATTGGGTCCTTCTTGTCAAGCCGGTTAGTTTGACTATAAGTTTACTGAAATTGGAGTTCTAATTGACTTTCAATTGAAGTTTGAACATTTCTTGCTCAAAAAATTGCCTTAAGATCCATGACATCTATCGAGATACGTGTCATACAATGAAAATTTATTAAAAACGTATTAGTTGTCTCCTTATTTTCAGACTAGATCAACTTTATCATCCAAAAATATATTGATCTTATATATATATATATATATTGTTTTTATTTTTTTTTTTCAACATTATGATATATACGATTGACCTAAATTTATGGTATATGAGAATTATTTTGTAAAAATGAAATGAAAATAAATGTTTGTTAGCATCACTTTTGATGTCACGAGCGTAGGATGTTACCTTGAGTACTACAGAACCTTGTTTGATGCACGTGTTAATTTTCATAGTCTCAAACATCCATTCAAACCTACCAGTACATGTTTTGTGTGTGGAACTAGGGTTAGTGTCGATTTAGCCCTACCCGGGAGAGCTCACTTTTGGGTGGTGATAGTTTGGACATGAGATAGATAGAACATTCATTTTGATGTTCAGATGTCATTCCCCGACCATTCAAAGCCTCCCATGGCTAACAGAAGTCAGAAATCTCTCCTACACACGTTTTGGATAAAATCAGGGTTTGAGTCGTTACACCCGTGTGACGGTTTGAGACACCCATCAATGTTAAAAACCCCTAATATAAAATCTATAAAATGTTCAATTTAAAAGTTATGTGACCATATTTCAATGATATTTAGTCTCTCATAGCTTATATATCGAAAAAAATCCTTCCACGAACTTTTCCGCACAATTTAGGGTTTACCGAGCCAGACCGACGCCTAGGTGCCTGGTTAAGGCAACAAGGCACCTAAAGTGACGCCCCAGAATAGAGAGGGCGGCGCTTAGGCACCCAGTATTTGGTGCAAAGGTGCCACGGGAGCTATCAAGTTCTGATTTTTTTGGTTCTTTTGACCAAATTGGCCCACTATAAACCAAATTTGAGCTTAGTAAAAGGAGGGAAAAGTTTAATGAAAGTGCTTAGCCTCCAACCATAATTAGGGACCAATCACATGCCTCATGAAGGGGTCATTTTAGGTTAAGCATGGGCAAAGAGCTTGGCCTCATAGAAAGGCATTTCCCTCCATTCCTCTTGCATCCAACGGCCATTTGAATTGGTGAAGGGGTCTCATTTGCTAAGGAGATTGAGAAATATTCTTGGAGTGGTGGAGAGCTAATGAGTTTTCTTCTTCCAAATCTTCATTTTCTTCCCTTCTTTCTGATTTTCTTCTTCTTCTTCCATCAAACTTTAGAGGAGAGTGTGAGGAAAAACTTGGGGAAACTTCTTCAAGGAAAGACTTCATTTCCTTGTGAAAAAGAAGAGCTTCATCCCGTTTGGAGGAGGACGCAAACTTCATCTCGCTTGGGAGTTTGAAACCCGTTGCGATAGGGTGTCGGAAAATTGCATCAGTCAAATGAGAGGATTTTTGGAAGTTGCGGCGAGCGGGAAAGTGATCCCTTTTATCCAGAGGGAACACTTCCAAAACCAGGAGTCGTAGCTCATCACAGATGATATCGGCATAAGTGGCAGTAAGGCGGGGCGGTGCTAGGTGAGTTTCATGAGACAGATGAGTGGAACTTATAATATCGTGAAGATCAGCATTCAGTCTCGGCAAAGGAATGGTTTCATCATTAGCAGAGAACCCAGTGAGTGGGGTATTTCCCGTTGAACGTCAAACTAGTGGCAAGTAAGCTTCATTGAGTTACGTTTGTGCCCCCCACGTAAGAGGTGAAGGATCTAGTGTTGAGACTCCTCCATCCTACGTACTTGGTCTTCCTGAGAATGACCAAGGCACCTTCGTCAACAGGTTAATGCCTTTCGGAGTAAGAGTATGTGGAGGCCTGATTCCCTTTGTTCCATGACTGTCTTCCGGAATAATGGATGTTGGAGGGGGATACTCCGTTGTTGTGAGTATTGCATCTGGTGGTCATGCAACAATTCTTGCTAGTATTTTGTGGTGGGAATGTTTTCTTCCCACATATGGCGTCAGACTGATGTGTGCTATAAAATTCACGGCAATAGAGTAATGTATTATCGTGTAAGTGTGGTATGAAGGTTTAGCACATACTCAGAAGAGAAAAATAATTAGTAGTGACACCATAAATTTTTATGTGGAAAATTCATAAAAAGAGAATACTACTAGGTCTAACCCAACTGAAGAAATCTACTATAAATTGCAAATTACAAGTATTTTCCCTTATCCCATAGGTGGGAGAGAAATACAAGATCTCCTAAGTTACAATGTTGATATGCGAATGAATTTGTTGCAAGAATGGACAGTGACAGATAGCGATCGATGACAACCGACAGCTGGTGGTTGGCAGCGGCAATAATGATACTGGACCTCAGTTACTTCTCAAAGCTTCAAATTTTTTCTCGAGCCTTAAGATCCCTCCCCTTTATCAAGAGAGGTACAAAGTTCTATCTATAGAGTTTCAGTTGCAATTAATGCATAAATATTAACTAATTTTATGGGACAGTCCAGAGAGCTTCATTTGATCAGACAAAGTTTGATGGATATGTGAGTGCTAAAATGATGCCAGAATTGAGCGATCTCGAGCTCGTAAAATTGTTCTTATCGAGACGCTTGATTCGACCATAAGTTCGTCAGATTCGACATTCATTTGGCCTTCCAAATAAGATCGAAAAGCTTCTAAAAATGGTTTAATGGCTTGATCTAGGCTTGATTTGACTTGGATAAGACAAATTTTGGTATCATTGGGTTTTCTCGTTTAGCCGGTCAGTTTGACTGCAAATTTGTTGAAATTGGGATTCTAGTTGACTTTCAATTGAAGTATGAACATTTTTTGCTCAAAAGACTGTCTCGAGATCAGTGTCATGCATCGAGATACATGTCGAACAATAAAAATTTATTGATGGTGTATCGCACACACACACATACACACGTATATAAGTACGTGTATGTATGTATGTATATATAAATTGCATCATTTATTTTAACCATTGCATTTTAATCAAATTGTTGAGATCTGGGTATTATAATTATTATAAAAGTTACTTTGCTGAAATTTAATGTAATTTGAGTTGAATATCAGCCTAAGAAGCCTAAATCAAACCAAATAAGAACAAAATCGAACACAAACCAAGCTTGAACAAAGCAAAATTCAAGTGAGACAAGCTTTAACAAGAGCTAAGCTCGCTTGAGCATGGCACATTTATACCCCCTACCAAGACAAAATTTTGAGAGGAAAATGCTGTAAACTATATATTTTGTACCAAAATGTTTGGACAAACTCCATATCCTTCTTAAGACATAAAAAAGTGTAAATATACGTTTATATTATGAGTTTTAAATTCTAACACAGCTATTTTCCATTGATGAAGTCACTCTGCTCTTCCTCGGCTCCCGGATATGCTTCAAAATGTAAACTATTATAGCTTTTATAACAAGCATTGCTTTAAAGCATTGCATTAATTTAATCAGTCAATCAATTATCGCTAACCTCCCCTGAAAAGAAAAATTTTCAATAGAAAGGCGTAAGAATCACAATGTGATGAAATTGATGCCATTATAAAGCTTATTACAAGACGGATTAAACAATAAAAAGGGAACAGAATGAAAGAAATTCGAAGAACTCAAAAAGGATGAGATAGGGCAGAGGGCTTAAGAGGATACTTGCAACAACGATGGATAACTGAATTGGCAATGGTCGAGAAACCATTAATGTGCTCTACTGTCGACGTCTCTTCCATATCTGTAAGCCTTCCTGCTATCTTCTTTTCTGGTTCTTGCTCTCTCTCTCTCTCTCGCCAGGCCATGGATGGCCTTTAAAAAAGAAACAAACAAAAACCTCTCGGAAGTTAGTTGCGATTCGGCGATTTCGAGAATAAAGAAGGATATTTTTTGACACGTGTCATTATATATATTTTATTTTTAACCTATTTCTAACGTGGCATTTATTATTTTCTTCATCATCAAATTAATATATTTACATTATATATATATTAATTTACTTTAATGTCCAAATACTTTGCAATAAAAGGGACTAATGACTTATGTGTAAGATACCATAAGAATGCATAACTTGTAATACTTGTCTTTTCTTTCTCTCATCCGGTGCTTATAAAATTTTTTTCCCGGTGAACGTAGGCGATCAATTTAACATCAAATCATGTAAATCCTATTTTGATTGTTGTTGTATGAGTTTGTCGGCATTATTTTTACATAATAATTGATATCAGAGTTTTGAGTTCATCATCAAAGAGTGATTCGACCTCGACAGCAATAAATATGACATATATTGTCGACAATTTTTTAAGTAGGTGATCTAAAATGTTTGTTGGTAGATTTGAAGGCCGCCAGCTTGGATGCAAAGATTCGACGTGAGTGGAAGAAAGGAAACAGTATAAAAGGTAGCTTTGCCTTATTTGCTTGGAAGAGTAAGAAATAATAAGAAAGTTGTAATGTAGGGATAATCAGAAAAGGAAAATCCAATTTCTGATAGGAAAGAAAAAAAAAAAAGCAAAAGCTTCTCATTTCCGGAATACACACAAAATAGGAAAGAGAGAGAATTTTGGAAAAGAAAAAAAAAATAATAATAAGGAAACAAGAAAGACTATTTTTTTTTTATTTTCTGAAAGCTTTTTTTCAGTTTTTTTTTTAATCTCTTTTTTTTTCTAGATATTCTGCTAGAGGATTTTTTTAAAGAAATTTTAATAGTGGAAACAAGAAAATATAGAACGATTTTAGGTTATTCAACGCTCATTATGATAGTTAAAGTATCAATTTATTAGATTGTTACCTCTTATCAAAATCAATGTGACAAAATTTGACAGCAAGAGAAATTTTGACATGTGACAATGCAAGGTGATGGTTGTGATGTGCTCTCTAAATCTAGAGGGAGTCTTCAATAATAATGAATGTTCTAAAGAGAAGTCAGGGAGAGATTCGTTAAAGATAAACAAAAGGTGCTTGTTGTGTGATTCAAAATTGTTTGACCCATAATATAAATATGAGTCGATAATAGAGGCTTCTGCAGGAAAATTGTGGAGGATGCTGAAACACAAATAACTCACGAATAACTTCGAGAACTGTCTCCATATGAAGCATTTACTCTGCATATTTTGAATTTGATAGAAGATTACTATTAATGAGCATTTCAATGACTTTACAAAACTGTTATTAGATTTATTAAATTTTGATTAGGAGGTTAAAAATGAAGACAATGCACTCATTATGTTAAAATTGCTCCCACAAGAGTACAAAAACTTCACTGTTACACTAATTTATGGGAAGGAGATTTTAGAATATGGTGAAATGAATAGAACACATTTGAATCAGGAGTTTCATCGAAGGGATAAGAAGTCCGTAAAAATGGATTCAGTCGAGGCACTTATACTTATACTTCATCTTGACAGATTTGAAAGGAAGAATAATTATTGAGCGGAAAAAAGTGTCATCGACGACACTTCTCAAAAGTGGAGCAAGTTTCGTGAGAGCAACTTTTGGGGAAAAATCAATCTGTTTTATGTGCAGCAACTAGTCATTGGAAGAAAAATTATCTGAAAACTAAAGATGGGGAAAAATGTTGCATCTGAGGCAAATGCTAAATCACACTTCGATGACTTTCAGGCACATTTGAGAAGTAAAATGAATGTCGAATACAACAATACAATAGTTGAATGGAGCTTCTTGACAAGACAAATCCAGCAAGCCCAAAATCGATCAATTCCGACATTGTTAAGACACTTAAATATCTATTAAATGTTGTCTGATTGAATAAAACTCTTCGGACCTTCCGATCATATTAGCTCATATTCATGCATTAATTGCAGTCAAAACACTATAAATAGAGCCCTACACCTATCATGAGGGAAATATAGAGCTAGAGATATGAGAAAAAGCTTGAAGGTTTGGGGATGACTTGAAGTCCAACACCACTACTGTCGACCGCTGCAGACCACAATTGACCTCTGTTGACTATCGTTGACTTTTGCTGATTGTCGTCGACCACCACTGATCTTTATCTACCTCTGTCGATCGTCGTTGCTCGCCGTCAATCTTCGTCGACCATCGCCAACCACTGTTGGATCACCGTCAACCATCGTCGACCACCAACAATTGTACACCACCAATCGATATCGGTTGTCGTTTGTTCCAAGCAACAAATTCATAAGCACGTTAATGTTGTAACTTGGGAAACCTAATAATCATTTTCCGTATGTGGGACAAGTGGTTGCAACTGCATTCATATTTTTACAGTGAAACTCTTGAGATCAATCATACCCTACAATTTTTTCCTTTTTCACATAAAAACTTCTAGCGTCATTATTATTTGTTTTCTTTATTTTGAGTGTGTGTTGAATCTTCGTACCACATAAAGACAGTAATCTACTACTCTACTAAGGCGAATTTTCTAGCACACATTAGTGGGTAGTTATGTAAATGCGCATATTAAATTTTGTATTTTTATATCTACTAACAAGGTGTTTAACTTCAATTAGGATTTAAGTTAAAATGAATTTGGTAAATCCGAAAAATCCTTATTTATCAAATTTGAAATAATGTTTGGTTCAATTATTGATATATTCTGTTGCGTTTAGCTTAAATCTATTGAGCTAATTTTTTTTAGAACACTAAGGGTCCGCTTGGGGCAGTTTATAAGTGCGGACCGTGTTTTTAAAACGCCGCCGTATTGTTTAGTTTGCCCGTTTCACCGGCTTATCTGAAATTGCATTTGGTTTTTTACACGGTTTTTTACACTAAACGCAGGCTGCGGGTCAACCGCTGCGGCCGACCTGCGAGCTGAGTTTCAGGATAAACAACCTATCCTGAAATGCACAAGCTGCCCCAAACGGAACCTAAATCTACTAAATATAACTAATAAGTGAATTTAAGAGGGAGAACAAATAAAAATTGAATTTAACTTAGGGGAAATATATTTAATGTTTTTATGATATTTATTAGATATATAAGTTAAATTTAACTTAAATACACACGGTTCATAATAAAAGTATATAATGGAGTAAAAAGCGCCTAACGGCCGATATATCGATGGTCTGCCCTCCGACGACCGACGACCGAAAAATTATTCCATACGGATCGACACCGTGCCCGATCCGGAGCTTAAATCACCTGATCTACGGTCCCGATGTATTTCGGTGGGCCCCACTTATTTTATTTTATTTTTTTTAAAGGAAAATAATCCCTTCGGAATCGGACGCAATAATTTCTCCCGACGACCAACATCCGGTCCATTTTTTTTCTTCTTAATCGCCGCACAAC
>NW_018164502.1:98536-104509 GCF_001263595.1 Phalaenopsis equestris | reverse complement strand
TTTCTTTTTCCTTTTCTTTTTTTTGCGATGGTTTTCTTGATCGGAAGGAGTATCGTTGGCATGTTTTTATTACCTAGAGTCTGATGCATGGTCGATGTTTGCGCAGATAAGAAATGGGGAAAAGGAAAGGATAGGGTGGATGATGAAGACATTACTTTCCAGCGCATGGTTGCAAAGGTTAGGGGATCGGCCCTGCCATGTCTTTCATCATGCCCGTGTCATCAGTTTTTATTTACTTGTTTTATTTTTGTTTATTTTTGGTTTTTTTTGTTTTTTTTTTGGGTAGATGAGGGCTACACCTACTTAATTCTTTTACAGAAATAAAATGGTCAAAACACGATGACCCCAAAACCAATTATTATTTTAAATGAATGTAAACCATTGACATCTAACGGGAAACAGGTAAAATGAGCATGAACAAATTTATAGTGGAAAAGATATTCCAAAATTGAACACAGGTATGTCCAGTTGAGAGAGAATAATTGAAGCACTCCATTTGGGGCTGATAGATGCAAATGTCAGTTATGCCCGTCCCAGGGTTTGAATAAATAGTTAGCAGCCATGAAACAACAAAATAAGAGTACAACTTGCGCCAAGTCGAAGGCAATTGCGGCATCCAAAGATCGTAGAACTGCTGAATAAGCAGAAAGGTGAGAATAGCAGGAAGAACTCCCAAATGAAATACTCCAGAAGAAAAATTCATAAGATAAATTGATCCAGAACTCACAAAAAATAGTAGCACATATACCAAATCTCACACTAACAAAAAATAGCAGTATGTATATAAAATCCCAGGAAATGATACAGATTGAAGAAACTAAGAGTCTGTTTGGGATGACTGTAATTTTTTAAAAGTTGGTTGTAAAGTGGTGGCGTAGAAAAATTATAAGAAAACAGCGCCAGAAATTAGTATATAAACGTATATAAAATCCCAGAAAGGATGAGATTGAAGAAACTAAGAGTCTGTTTGGGATGACTGCAATTTTTTAAAAAGTTGGTTGTAAAGTGGTGACGTAGAGAACTTCTAAGAAAACAGCGCCAGAAATTATAAATATAAATTTTTTTCAAAAAAAAAATCAGACAACTTTCTTACATCAACCACACTTTAGTATGTCAGGTTGGAAAAAACGGTTTCCCATCACAAAGATGTTTATAAAGCAGCAAGAACGTAGCTCTACAGTCGAAGTTGCAACAGCGGTTTGAAACACAAAGGAGACAAAAAAGTGTACCTTATTGGGGAAGTTGAATTAGTAGAATAAATACTCTATAGCCTAAATGAAGGAGGGTCATTCAATAAACTAGGCATCTCTTAAAAAATTAGATGCGAAATCATTAGGAATTAAGGCTTTAGTTGTGTCAATGCTGAAAACGGCCATTTTCATGTCATCATTAGTAAAATTAGTCAAAAGGTCATCACATTTATGAGATGTGAGCATGCGATCAACAGGAATATAACAAGAAACAATTGAGGGTATTATCATCATTGTCGAGGAAGGCAGAAAAATGAGGAATAGTTGCAATGTTATCTTGAGTGCAGAGAGCGGTGCTATTAGAGGAAATATCTCATATAATCCTTTTTGCGTTTCTCTGATACATGAACATAATGTTATCCTCTCTCTTAGAAAGCCATGTACATTTAACGTGTAGTTTGACCTATTTTTTCTCTCAGATGGAGGCCTCCATTAAGTTACTTTGAGTGTTGATGACTTACTCATAAGAAGCTCCTTACAAAGGGGCCGATAATCCAACATTTGATGGATCGGCATTTGCTTATCTTTATGGTTTGATGTAGTCTTATAAATATAATTGGAGGAATTCCACGTGGTCAAGTATAGTTTGCTGCATAAAGCTCTATCCAATAAACATCTAATGGGGTTATCAGGCTGGTGATTGATCCGATTGAATGATACCCAAGTGTTGGGTAGATCAAGAAGGCAAGAGTAAAAATACATATATTGAAATCAGTCATATTGCAGGCACACCTCCTATATTTTTCTCTGCTTTACAATTATAGTTAAAGTAACCTATCACAATCTAAGGTTAATCGATGCTGGCAGCCAAAGAAGTGACAGAGTTCCATGATTCTTTTATTTTAGAAGCATTGTTATCAGCATAGTTAAAAGTGGCAAAAAATCAGATGGAAGAAGGGAAGGAGAGCAAACCATGAACATATTGATAGTTGGTCTCCATGGCTGTGATAGAAATAAAACGAGCATTTCATTTAATTGAAATCCGTCACTACCAGAGGTATGAAAAGCTGACTATCCTCTTAAGGGAAGACTCTAAAATATCCATACACAAAAAGGTCAGCAATAGTGGCAACAGAGCTTATTCTCAAGCAAACATATATAGTTTTACTTCTTATCATTGTCTCGGTTAGTGCTAGGGCTTTATTTATTTTTCTTAGGAATTTGTCTTTAGGGTGGTCAATTTCTTGGAAGTTCTAGCGATTTAAAATTCTGCCATCATCAAATGATAATATTTCTGCTACTAGATAAGTGGTTGTAAGTGATATTTGAGTATGTATACCTCAAAGCACCAATTATTAGATATATGAAACTTAAAACAACACAATATGGGCTGTGTTGAACTATGTTTTTGAGGAGATGGAGGGATGTTACGAAATCTTTTTGTTTGACTTACTTATTAATTAGGAAATTCGCAGGCTTACTTCTGAACTTGGATGAATTTTATGTTAGTTTGGAGAAATCTATGACACAGGTATCAACAATGTTATAACGGTCTTTGCATATATGTTTTTATGTTCAGCTCAGATTGTTTCTAGTGGCTTGTAATTATAGTTTCATTATTTTCTTAGCATCCCGACTCATTATAATGCTTGATCATTCACGGAGAGTTAATTAACCCACATTAAACATATGGTTACTAAGTGATTAGTCATTTTTATTGAGATCTAGTATTTTACATCTTGATTTTTATTTCATCATTGTTGTAACTTGGGATGCACAAAAAATTTAATAGAATAAAAATTGTTAAAAAATATATATGAAAATTTCACGAGTGAATTAGATTTACTAGATAGAAATGGTAATTTTAGGATTGAAAGAAGCGGTGAGGGGGGCAAGTGTCTAATCTGCATCTCATGTTACTGAATTAAACCAGTCTTTCGCTTTATTGGCATTGAAACAATAAATCTTTACCTTTATATTTGCAGCGCAGTAAAAAGTCAACACATTAATCATTCTTAGAGGAGTTAGGGAGATTTTTCTAAATTTTTGGCATTAAATGTAGCTTGTTTAGGGTTTAGGATATTGCCCGAGGAGTTCATTTGGTCTTTTTTTTAGCAGTTGAAATAATTGGCATCTAGACAGACTTCTGTCGTTTAGTTTCAACACTATGTAAGGCTGATTGCTATGAATGTTGAGGTAGGTGGTTTGAGCATGTGATGGATTCTCTTTATGGATGCAACTGTCACATTCATTTAAATATTGTTCGTATTTTTAAATATGAATGCATGTTTGTAATTTGCATGCATCAGACCTTAGAAATAATGAAATACACAACGATGAAGAAGAGTTAGTTTTTTAAAAGACGAGAATCTTTTTGACATAGAAGTCCATGAATAGACTAAAAAGAGCATGGGGATAAAAATGTTCACCATTAGTTTATACATGGAACATGTTTTGTACCCATTCTTGTCAATAACAAAGAATGCACTATCTTGCAATGTATTAGGAGCCATAATGCATGTTGTAATGCATAGTTTTAAAAAATAAGCTTATAATATTAACATAATCATGACATTTATAAATAATTCAACATTATATAGAGGAAAGATCCTAATGTCAAAAGGCACAGTCATTTCCCTATTGATATATCTAAATATTACTTAAACATACATATTTGTTAATGAAATAAAATTTTAATGGAACTAGATTTCATTGGCATTTAAAACAACTAAATTTGCAATAAAAATTTCTTAATTATAAAATTATAACAAGATATGATATTATATCAAAATGTTGAACATTGATGGTTTTACTTACAAATAGTAGAAATATATTATTTTAAAAATATTTATTTAACAAAATCAAAATTAATCATCTTGAGAATCACCATCTTTATTGTAGATCTAATAGCTTCTTCTCCTCCATAATCATTGGCATGGTAATCATATCTCTAATCAATATTTTCTTCGTCAATCTCAACTGAATTAAACCAGTCTTTCGCTTTATTGGCATTGAAACAATAAATCTTTACCTTTATATTTGCAGCGCAGTAAAAAGTCAACACATTAATCATTCTTAGAGGAGTTAGGGAGATTTTTCTAAATTTTTGGCATTAAATGTAGCTTGTTTAGGGTTTAGGATATTGCCCGAGGAGTTCATTTGGTCTTTTTTTTAGCAGTTGAAATAATTGGCATTTAGACAGGCTTCTGTCGTTTAGTTTCAACACTATGTAAGACTGATTGCTATGAATGTTGAGGTAGGTGGTTTGAGCATGTGATGGATTCTCTTTATGGATGCAACTGTCACATTCATTTAAATATTGTTCGTATTTTTAAATATGAATGCATGTTTGTAATTTGCATGCATCAGACCTTAGAAATAATGAAATACACAACGATGAAGAAGAGTTAGTTTTTTAAAAGACGAGAATCTTTTTGACATAGAAGTCCATGAATAGACTAAAAAGAGCATGGGGATAAAAATGTTCACCATTAGTTTATACATGGAACATGTTTTGTACCCATTCTTGTCAATAACAAAGAATGCACTATCTTGCAATGTATTAGGAGCCATAATGCATGTTGTAATGGCTCCTAATACATTACAAATTGCACCTCAAATCCGGTTAATACTCCCCTTCAAATTGCACCTCTCTCCTGTGTTTGTCCGCCTTCCTCTTCGTGATTTGTTGAGCTCTCAGGAAATGCTTTTCAAGTCTGCTAGTTTCCCGTCCCTCTCCTCCAAGTATTGACCGACCGACGCTGGATACCGGTGTGATACTATGCTCATTTGACCGACCGACGCTGGATACCGGTGTGATACTATGCTCATAATGTATCAAGTGATGTAATCCCACCTATATAATATATTGAAAGGGGTTGTCTGTGCTGTGGTGTGGTATAAAGTATTATACCAATATTCGACCCATGCAATCCACTTAACCCAAAGCTTCGGTGTATCAGACAAAACAACTTAGGTATGTCTCCACACTCTTGTTAACCACCTTCGTCTGCCAATCAGCTTAGGGATGATATGCGATGTTTCTTTTAAGGGTCGTTCCTTGCAACATAAATAATTTCTTCCAGAAGTGGCTCAGGAAAAATTTGTCCCTATCTGATACAATTGGTTCCATTACCCCGTGCAAACGAACTATTTCCTCGATAAACGTCGCCGTGGCTGAGACCGCAGTGTAGGGGTGTCGTATGGGAATGAAGCACATACTTGCTTAGGCAATCCACGACCACCATGATGAACGTGAACCCTTCTGACCGTGGTAACCCTTGACGAAATTCATCGTCACTTCTCACACCTGCCTCAGTAATGCTAATGGTTGTAGTAACCTTCTTGGTGTCGTGATCAAGTACTTGTGTCGCTGTCACACATCGCATGCTGCCATTATGTCCACGTGTATGTTCATCCCCACCCAATAAAGCTCTGTCGTTAGATGACTGTTGGTCTTCTGCACCTCTGAGTGTTCCGGAGCGCTTTTTCGGTCAGGAGACCTGACAGTCCGCATGGTACGCTGACCAATAAAATTTTGCCACGTGGAAAATGTGGGACCCGCTTGTCCACGTAATTAAAAAAATTAAAAAATTTTGGAAATCGCTGAGGCCAACCCCGACCGATGTACGAGCTCGCGTCTATTCGAGTACCGCACATTTTAGAATGTCGAGAAAGACGATTCAAAAATACTCTCCGGTGGTTTTTCTTCTACGTTTTCACCGCTCGCTCTGCTAGGGTTTCACATTTTCCTCGTTCGCTAGCTTGGAAGCCGCGAGACGCT
>NW_018164502.1:95184-98364 GCF_001263595.1 Phalaenopsis equestris | reverse complement strand
ATTTGTCATCGTTTTATTCTCAGGTTGTTTTTAGGTTATTAGTTTGATTATTATTGGATTATTCTTGAGTTACTTCTAAGCGTAGTACTTATTGACAGCTATTCCATGTTATTCATGTGCTATTTTTAAATTATTCGTAGGTTATTTATAAGTTAGGCGTATCTTATTCGCTGGTTAAACCTGGGTTATTTTTAGGTTATTTTTAGGTTATTTTTCAGGTTATTCGTAGGTTATTCTTGGGTTATTTTTAGTTTATTCTCAGGTTATTTTTAGTTTATTCTCAGGTTATTTGTTTAAGTTATTTGCAGATTTATGCGCATGTTATTCATAGGTTATTCCTATGGTATTTTTAAAGTATTGTGCATATGTTATTCGTAGGTTATTTGTTGATGTAGTTTTAGGGTATTCCAGTATTGATGACAATATTAATAACATGCATCTTATTCTTGTACATTGATGACTAAAATTTTTTGGTTATTCTAGTGTTAATAACATGCATCTTATTCTTATAAGTTGATGAATAAACAGTCAATGAATTGTATATGCCGACCATCAGCAGTTAGAGAGGTGTTGGATAATGTTCGATTAATTGTTGATCGGGAGATGTGGTCAACTCTGGAAAGAATGAAGCTTAATCAATTTTTTGATTTGCCCCCCTATCCTCAAGATCACATCCTAACTATGCACATATTGAATTGTTGGGATATGAATAGATTGACTTTCAGATTGGGGGGGGAGGGGGAAGAGCTAAGTTTTGATGCAGACCAAGTTGCTTTGTTGATTGGCATGCCCAACAGAGGTTCTACAGCAACTTGGGCTAAAAAATCAGTTAATGACGTAGATGCAAGACGGGCAAAGAGTGAACTATTGGAGAGTTCATCTGCTACTCTTGATGACCTTATTATTACATTTAAATTTTTGTTGTCTAATTTATTATTTCATTCCAGCAATTTTAATGTACCCATTGAGCTCTATTCATTTGCTGAGAATGTAGATAGTTTTTCTTCATTTAATTGGGCCGCAACAGTATGTGACCACCTAATTGAGCAGGTCAATGCTTACGTCATGAAAATAAGGATGGGTCAGTCATTGGGATACATGAACGGCTTTATTTTTCTTCTAACGGTTAATATATTGCTCAACCTCAATTGGAAAATTTTTTTTCATCTTATTTGAGTTATATTAATTTCTGATTTATTAATCGTGTTTATGCAGCTGTGGTTTTATGAGCGCACACTTGTGATAGCCCCGGCTCAACCTGACGCCAGACCTCGTATGTTCAGGTGGCAAAAGGTCCATTTAATCTTTAAACAACATAGTCCTGTACAGGTGAATGATATTAATGTCTGTTTTATGTTTAAGATTATGTTTAGTGTTTTGCCACCTTATTTAATTCTTATGATGAATGTTTTTTGCAGATTCTTGATTCTTTTGTTGATTTAATAGACGAGGAGCATAGTTCACTTGCCCCTCTAGGTGACCCTCTCGTCTGGCCCCCCCTCTAGCTGGCCCACTCTCGTCTCCTGCAAAGTCAATTGGAGAACCACAAAAAAAGCTCCTCACACTCACCAAATAACACCAGTCTCATGGTGATATTTCTTTTGTACATAGTCGCAGCATCCCGCCACTTACACAGTCACATTTGGGTTTAGAAGAGATATGACAAACTCTGAGGGAGAAACAACAAATTTTAGTTCAATTGAAGGATTCAGTAAACAACCTAAGATTTTTTTTGGAGTATACACTGATGGAGGTGAAGACCGACATCAACGAAATAAAGAGAAAAATAAATAAAGTTCCCATGGAATCTCCTGTAGGTTCTGAATTTACTGGGAAGAAAGATAGCTCAGAAAAGGAAGAAGAACCACCTGCTCATATTGAGCAAACGTCAGAACAGGAGTGGGGACCCGATATTTTTGAAGCAGAACAGTCGATATGTAGAATGACTGCCTTTGATGAAGCTGCACCTGATAGTGAATCTAATAAATGTGTCGGGAAACCTGGAGAAGGCATCTCTAAAGACCTAATTGGGAGCTTAGTCCGAAGGATCAAGTCCAGAAGACCGAGGAAAAAGAGTATGATTAGTTCTCCATTTATTGTTGTAAAGAGAAAGAAGCTGGAAGTTCTGTCCTCAAATATTGATGATTTATTACAACATATTTATGAGTCTTCCACGCCGATTACCATACCATCTCCACGGCTCG
Organism: Phalaenopsis equestris; assembly: GCF_001263595.1. Taxonomy (NCBI): domain Eukaryota; kingdom Viridiplantae; phylum Streptophyta; class Magnoliopsida; order Asparagales; family Orchidaceae; genus Phalaenopsis; species Phalaenopsis equestris. The sequence continues at coordinate 96,160 of NW_018164502.1, read as the reverse complement.
ATGAAACTAGGGAAAATGAGGCAGAAGAAGCTTGGGAGGAGGTACAGCCGGGCGCAATTGTTCCATATGAATGTGCCCTCCCTTGTTCAGCTGTAGAGTTTCCCGGCAGAGAACTACTACCATCACGCATGCAACAGGTGATCGATAGCTGTTTAAGAATGTACAAAGAAATGTATGTACAAAACAAAACATTTTTTCTGTCAATTGTTTATTAAATCTAATAAATATTGTTCAATCAATTTGCAGGGATGACTTAATAATTGCTCAGGGTCACATTCATATTAGCCGAATTGACCTGGAAGCACTTTGGGATAATAAAGAAATCGACGTGGATCATGTAGATTTGTTTGCCATTGGATTAGAAAACCGTCGGCGTCAGTCCCCTAATTCTTTTAGACCCTATTTGTATGTCTCTCGGGCGCATTGGGTAAGTAATAAAATTCCCATTAAGTATGTATATGCAACAATTTCATGCCTTTTTTAAACTCATTTATTATGTATAAGCAGGGGTTTAGAGACCATCCTCTACGAGATATTGTTATCCTCTACGAGATATTGTTGCTCACGTCACAGTGGAAGCTGTAGCTCAGGCAGAGGCAATTTTAGTTCCAATTGTTAATAATAGGCATTGGACTCTACTTGTTGGGAACCAGAAGGACAAGTGGAGATTCTATGACTCATTGCCTAATAAAATGCATTCTGGAGTCACAGATGACGTGGTAAAATTCTAAGCCTCATCTAACTAACAACCGTCACATTCATATTTATTATTTCACTGTTTTAAACAACCATTTGTATTACCAGACATTTGTATTACCAGATTTGTATTACCAGATAAGACATCTTCATAAGGGCGCCGGGAATGCTTTCCGCAGTGACCCGAATAAATGAGATGTTAGCACGACTAGAGGAATTCTCACACAAACTAATAGCGTCAACTGTGGTATATTTGTTTGTAAATATATGGAGACAATTG
>NW_018164502.1:94101-95174 GCF_001263595.1 Phalaenopsis equestris | reverse complement strand
TCATAAATATGCTGTACTAAATCATCTATATTTGAGGACGGAACTTCTTCCAGCTTCTTTCTCTTTACAACTAAATCAAAAAACTGATTAAGCTTCATTCTTTCCAGAGGACCACATCTCCCGATCAACAATTGGCCGAACCTTATCCAACACCTATCTAACTGCTGATGGTCGGCATCTACAATTCATTGACTGTTTATTCATCAACATATAGGAATAAGATGCATGTTATTAACACTGGAATAACCAAAGAATTTTAGTCATCAATATACATGAATAAGATGCATGTTATTAATACTGTTATTAATACTGGAATACCCTAAGACTACATTAACAAATAACCCACGAATAACATACACACAATACTTTAAAAATACTTTTGAAATAATCTATGAATAACCTGCGCATAAACCTGCAAATAACTTAAACATAACTCAGGAATAACCTAAAAATAACCTGAGAATAAAAAATATCCTTAAAATCAGCTAGGAATAACATAACAATAACCTATTCATAACTTAAAAAAAAACCTACGCATTACTTCAGAATTAACAAAACAATACACTAAAAATAACGTACAAATAACCTGCGAATAACCTGACATAACCTAAAATTACCCTAGGAATAACCTATGAATAACCTGCGCATAAACCTGCAAATAACTTAAAAATAACCCAGGAATAATCTAGGAATAACCTAAAAATAACTTAAAAATATCCTCAAAATCAGCGAGGAATAACCTAGCAATAACCTACTCATAACTTAAAAAAAAACCTATGCATTACTTCAGAATTAACAAAACAATACACTAAAAATAACGTATAAATAACCTGACATAACCTAAAAATACCATAGGAATAACATATGAATAACCTGCACATAAACCTGCAAATAACTTAAAAATAACCCAGGAATAATCTAGGAATAACCTAAAAATAACTTAAAAATATCCTCAAAATCAGTCAGGAATAACCTAGCAATAACCTACTCATAACTTAAAAAAAACCTACGCATTACTTCAGAATTAACAAAACAATACATTAAAAATAACGTACAAATAACCTACGAATAAC
>NW_018164502.1:83590-93931 GCF_001263595.1 Phalaenopsis equestris | reverse complement strand
GCAAATAACTTAAAAATAACCTACGCATTACTTCAAAATTAACAAAACAATACACTAAAAATAACCCAGGAATAATCTGAGAATAAACTAAAAATAACCCACGAGTTAACTTAAAATAACCCAAGAATAACCTACGAATAACATGAAAAATAACCTACAAATAACCTAAAAATAACCCAGGTTTAACCAACGAGTAAGATACGCCTAACTTATAAATAACCTAGGAATAATTTAAAAATAACACATGAATAACATAGAATAGCTGCCAATAAGTACTACGTTTCAGAGTAACTCAAGAATAACTCAATAATAATCAAATTAGTAACCTAAAAACAACCTAAGAATAAAACGATGACAAATATCAGGACAAGTTTTCCCCTTGCCCTCCTTCATCCTCTTCGCCTCCTTTTTCCGCTGCTTCTTTGACTTCATTGGCTGCTCACACCCCGGTTTCTTCCCAACCTCTGTCTTCTCACTCTCTTCTGATACTGTTCTTGAGCTTTTTTCGGCCGGCGCATACTCCAGATCATCAAACGCCATCGTCTCACGGCTTCCAACCTAGCGAACGAGGGAAATGTGAAATCCTAGCAGAGCGAGCGGTGAAAACGTAGAAGAAAAACCACCGGAGAGTATTTTTGAATCGTCTTTCTCGACATTCTAAAATGTGCGGTACTCGAATAGACGCGAGCTCGTACATCGGTCGGGGTTGGCCTCAGCGATTTTTTTTTTTTAAAATTTCGTGGCCGCGGGTCCCACATTTTCCACGCGGCAAAATTTTACTGGTCAGCATACCATGCAGACCGTCAGGTCTCCTGACCGACAAAACACTCGTAAATATATGTCCCGCATGACCAGATGACGTCTTTTGCTTGGATAGCGGACGTAGCGCACCGTACGGGGACCTGAGGGAAAAATTCAGCCTTTTGCACTGTCATGAAACTCTTGTAATAATCTGGTAATATACTTCGACATCTTGGGTAGCATGAATCACTCCTTGTGGAGCGCTGCTGTCCCCTCAATGCATATCATGGATGACTGTAGGGATCGTATAGTAATTCGGCTCTTATTTTTTTCAGCTCTTCATCTCTTTCGCTTTCCTGCCTTAAGACTTCCCAATCTAGGTCCTAGGGTACTGATAAGACCACCAATTGGGGTTCCTCTACCTTTAATTGACAGTGCGTCAACTGCCCTGTTCTCCAATCATGACTGTACTGAATCTCAAAATCATACCCAAGTAGCTTCGGTAACCATCTCTGATGCTTCTCAGTCACCATCCGCTGCTCTAGAAGATATTTTAAACTCTTTCGATTTGTCCTAACCAGAAATGTCATCATAACAGGTTGGACCGCCACTTCTGATGACCAAGATAATTGCCATCAATTTCCGTTCATATATTGATTTTAGCCTCGCTCTGGTCTTAAAAATATGGCTGAAGTAGGCAATCGACCGTTGATCCTCCACAAGCACTGCTCCCAATTCGTACCTTGTCGCATCTTTCTCCACCACAAATGGTTTATTGAAATTTGTAAGTGCTTTTATCGGGACTCTAGTCATGGCCCTCTTCAGATGTTTAAATGCATGTATTGTAGCATCCCCCCATTTGAAATTATATTTCTTCAACTGTCCCATCAGTGTTCATGCTATTTTGCCATGTCCCCTCACAAACTTTTGTTAGTAGCCGGTGAGACCCAAAAATCCTCTCAACTCCTTCAAATTCCTTGGTAAGGGCCAATCAACCATAGCCTCAATCTTGAACTGATCAACTGCCACCTCTGTTCTGGTTTTCACATGTCCTAGATACTCCACTTGCAGTTGTGCAAAAGAACGTTTCTTCAAGTTGTCATACAACTGGTGTTCCCTTAACGTCTTCAAGACTGTCCTTAGATGCCCCACATGTTTGTTTATGTACAGCTATAGACCAGAATGTAATCAATGAAAACTAGGACAAATTTTCTGAGATAATGTTGAAAAAACATATTCATGAGGGTTTGAAATGTTGTCGAGGCTTTGTTGAGGCCAAACAACATCACTAAATACTCATAATGTTCTTCATATGTCCTAAATGTGTCTTGTGCATATCTGTTGGATTCATTCTGATCTGATGGTAACCCGACTTAAAATAAATTTTTAAGAAAATGACTGTTCCATAAAGCTCATCCAATAACTCATCAATCACAGGAATAAGAAATTTGCCCAACACCGTCTCCTTGTTCAAAGCCCGGTTGTCCATGCAGAATCTTCAACTATCTTTTTTCTTCGCCAACAGGACAAGACTAGAGAAATAGCTCACACTAGTTCTGATAATCCTTACATCGAGTATCTCTTAGATCAACTTCTCCATCTCATTTTTCTGAATCTGGGAGTACCTATATGGTCTCACGATGATGGGGAAACACCCTTTTTTAAGGTATTAGTGTGCTTGTGCTCCCTCGGGGGAGGTAACCCACTTTGCTGTTGGAGGACATCCGCAAACTGTTGTAGGAGCTGTTGGACCCCTTCAGGAAACTTTGCCAACTCTAAGTCTTGAATCTTCTCAATGCTTTGCAACTCCACAAAGTAGCTCAGGCTCACTCCCCGTATTGACTTGACCTTGGTTTTGAGTGACACCATAGTTTTGCATAAATCAACATCTACTCTCAGCATCACATTCCCACCCTCCACCTGAAACTCCATCGTCAGAGACTTCCAATCCACCTTCATCTTCTCTTGCATTCGCAACTACTTCATCCCCAAAATCAATCTGTAATGCCCAAATCTAATGGAAGGAAGTCTTCCTCTACTTGTAGGCTATACAGTGTTAGAACCAATCCCTTACAAATTCCCCGACTTTTCTCCACCTTCTCTGTCCCCATCATGACGTCGAAACTCTCTAGTCACCAGTTCTAACCCTAGCTTCTCTACAACCTGATTTGAGATGAAGTTTTGTGTGGCCCCGCTATCCACCAACACCATAATTGGTTGTTCCCCGATCCGCCCATTTACCTTCATGCTGTGATTTAGAGTAAATCTCACTACCGAATTGAGGGACACCTCTACCACATCCAAATACAGTTGGTCCTCCATCGCCTCCTCTAATTTCTCACTATTTGTATCCTCTTCTTGAACTAAAAGAATCTGAATGACATGTTCTTTGTAACGTTGTTCCGGAGCATATTTCTCATCACAACGGTAACACAATTCTTTTATTTTTTTATTCAACACTTCTGCATCTGTGAGGTGCTTGAAATTACTCCCTGGTCGGGTTCCTATATTCTTCTCCTTCGACGTCTATTTATGTTATGACACCGTCTGGGTCCTCGGTGTCGTGATTGTCAAAGTGCTATTGTAGAATCCTTCGGTGTTGCCGCAATTGCTGGTCTTCTTCACCTGTTTCTTATTCTTCATCATCTGGGCGAGTTCCACCATTTCTTTAAATCTATGCACTCTAAAAGGTTGGATGACTGCTCGGTTGTCGGACTTTAGATTTTTCAAGAAGTTTTCTTTCAATTTTGTTGCAGAAATACCCCTCAACCTCCCTGACAAGAGCTCGAACTTCTTTCGATATTACATAACCATTCCCTCATGAGTCGAACCATAGAATCGCTCATGTAGGTCTCCTTCCCGAATGACTTGAATACGCTCCAACAAGCAATCCTTAAATTTCTCCCATGATTGCATCAGATACCCGGCCTCCATCCACTTAAACCAAGCAAAATCTTTCCCCTCGAAGCATATTCCCGCTGCCACGAGCTTCTCTTCCTCAGTTAATCCATTGATTGCAAAGTACTGCTCCACCTGATACACTCACCCATGCGCATCATCCCCTTCGAAGATCGGCTTTTTTCAGTTTTTTGACCCTCGCATCTCCACCCCAACCTCTTTTTTCTCGAGTGTTTCCCTTCATGTATCTAGGGTGAAACTCCTTCCTTCGGTCATAGGCACATCCTACTCCCAAATCCCTCCTTCCTCTATTGTGCTCTTCCGTATTCCATATACCATCCCTCCTTCCTCCATTGTGCTCTTCCGTATTCCTTATACCATCCCTCCTCCAATTTAAGGCCCATGCCCCTCCACTCCTCTCCACGGAGTCATAGGGAGGCGCTCTTTTAGGTAGATGATGTCTTCTTCATTGTGTTCTCGCTCGATCTCTTCTCTTTTGACCTAGCCAAAAAGTCTCTGATCAACCCTTGGTTATGGTTTGTAATTGGAGCGATCGGTACAACTTTGTATTACATCTCCATGAGCTTTTTCATCATCTTCCGCATTTCTCTTATGCTCTCAAATTCATTCTCCATTCAACTTTCAATGAAAGAAAACCTGTCCCCATGGCGGCGAACCGCTTTACTGTTTCAAATCTGATTTACCTTACCTCTTCTTCCAGCGCATCTATTTTTTTTGCTGCCATCCCACCAAGATCTATGCTTTGATTCCAATTTAATACGCCTCAGGACCAAAATCAACGAACAAACCATGACGAAACGACAATGAATATGTGGAAAAAAACACCAATATGGGCTGCTCTTACGAAAATGAAACGAAAACAAACAAGATACAAGGATGATCAACTTTTCAAGAGGTAGATTGTCTCTCCCACATGCTAGACATTGCTAGGAACACTACAAGAAGAAAGAAAACGAAAACCAAACAAAAACATGCGGAAAGAAAAAAAATCTTAGGTTCCTCCTCTTGATAGAATCCCCCTTACAACATTTGAAAACTTTCATGACACACTTTTCTTTCAAACTCCCTCGATTCCTCCTCTTTGAGCATGTGATTTAAGCCCTAGTGGACCTTAATCTCTTCTGCTGTGGCAATTGGCCGCTCAGACTTTTCTCTGGAGAAGGACTGGCTATCTGTTCAGCGAGCGTGTGGTTTTTTCAATTGGCCGCTCAGACTTTTCTCTGGAGGACTGGCTATCTGTTCAGCGAGCGTGTGGTTTTTGACCGGTCCAGAAGAGAACCGGTCCTGTTACGCCTGTTATGGGCGTAGCACAGCGTATTCCAAACTCTTTGATATATTTACTTATTAATTTCAGTCATCTTTATGGTAATCTATATAATAACTAGTATCATTTGACTTTATAAATGTCGCTTCCTTTGGATAATTAATAAAAAAAGTTTGAAATCAAAATCAAGATGTTCAATCGTCATTCATTAGTTTACAATCATATCCAAAGCAGTGCTTTCTATGATCTTTCAACAATTTTGTGAGTAGTATACCTATTTTGCAAATAAGAGATTCAGGCCTCATAGCATTTTGGAGGTTTTATTATAAGGATTAAGTTATCAAATAGTTTCTATAATTGCCGGAAAACTTTCATGCTCCTCAACTTTGATTGGATCCTTGCATTACAATTTTTTCCTCCTCCTTCCTTGCCACAACCTTCTTCTTCTATCTTGTTTTTCCATTTGCTTTTGTCTCTTTTTTCTTTGGTTTGGAATAAAGTTGTTATCCATTGGCCTTTTTACCTTAACCTTTAAATATTGAAGCGCGATTGGATTTTATGGATTGAAGGATTTAATATATGGCCATTTTTTGGCTGGCCTATATTTGAAAGGTCATTATTTGTCTGTCATGATTATTTAACTTCTTACTCATATTTTCTTGTATTTTGTATTTCACATGCTGTGGAAAACTACCATTTAATTGAAATTTCTATAGCCCTCAGTCAAGCTTGCATATGGAAATCAATTCCTCCGTTTGTATCTATGCAAAAAACAACTCATTTCACACATATATTAACGTTCTCCATCTCTGAAAACAATATCTTTATCCAGGAGCTTTTTTAGAAGTTTGACATAATATGATTTTTCGTTTAATTTCTTATTTCTATTGATTATGACACTCAATAGGACATAATGGAGAAAAAAGATTCACTCCACTTAGTGAGATAAAGATTTATTGCTCTCGTTGCTCTTCTTCCTTGTATTGAATATATTATATTCATGATTATTATTCCTTAAAATAAAATGATAATAAATAAATTCTTGCTAATAAATATTGTATTGCAACATACAATAAGATGATAGTCATACAAAATGAATAACATAAAAAACAATAATCAAACAAATTCAAAGCGACATCATTGCTTGTAAATAGTAATCAAATGAATTAGTTCAAGTTAAACTAAGCATTAAACAGCCAATAAATCGAAGTATATTAGTGGAAGAAAATGCATGAGAATAACTACTCTCAGTTTTGGTTTGATGACAACTCGCGGTTTCTTTGGACATTAATGAGTATGGTTTTCATAGGAGGCAATAGTCATTGCATCGGGATTAATGGCTCCAGTCTTCATCTTTGTAGGGGACTGATGTGGTTCTCTCTGCTCACATTTGTATGGGAGATTGAAAGATCGCTTTGGGATAGACTTGAGATGATGAAAATGTCATATATAAACTTTCTTTAAATGAAATAAAGATAAATAATTTCAAAATAAATTAAAATTTTGAATAAATTCAAAATTTTAACAAATAAACTATTTTACGTACATATAAATAGAGTGCTCACTATTTTACTTCATTGTTTATACCTATGTTAGTAGCATAAGAACTACATCATCTTTACATCATGTGGTATAATTTAGGCTATTTTGTGTTATTTATATTTCATGTTTTTTACATGCATGCTTATACCGTTCACTTCAAGCATTTCTTAACACTTGATATAATCAGTAATCTCAAAAAGATTGAAGTCCGATGTATTTTGTTTATATATTGTTTAATATTGATGATTCATTTTTATCCACTTTAACTTCTTTGTTACCATTACTCTTTGAGTTGAAGTACTGTATTCTAAATAGTATATTTAGGATCTTTTCGGGACAATCTTTTCATAACTTTGCTTTTCAGTAGCAACCACACTCTTATTTAACTATAGCTTTGTTCCTACATTTAGAAAATTTATACGAAAATTAGTAAGAAACCACTTTTTGTATTTAAATCTTCTAGAGTTTGCTAGCTACAAGAAAGATGATGCTTTACTTTTCAGGAAGAGAAAAATATAATACACAATAATTTAAAAGAAAAATTACTCTCCCCACAATAATTCTAGAGTAGTTTTTACAAACGACTGCAGCCACCCTAAATTGACCCTTTTAAAAAATGAAATTAATTGAAACAATTCCTTCATCATTTTTGGTAAATTTTCTCAAGCATTTCTCCAATTTGGAGTGTTTTATCCTCTTTCTTTTCAAGTGGTATACCTGTAACTTGATCAGGAATAGATGGTGAATTTTCCTTGGTGCTAATATCCCTTCTATATAAATATCAGCCTCCCTTATTTTCTCTGTTTTCCACGAGCACAGTGGTAGCCACCCTCTACTATCCAAATCTTATGTTTTTTTAGTTTTTCCATTCTGTTTTTTTTTACAATTACTCTCAATCCTTTTATTGATCCTTATACTCCATATAGAAAACTTAGATTAGCGTAATTTGATATTAGAGCCTTTTAAAACATGTATTTTCTCACCAATCCAATACCCCTCCGCGTCCAAATTTCAAAGTCTAATCCTTCTACCTCCACCAAATGTGTCCCTACACCCAAACCTAAATCTTAAAATTTGGGTCAAACCTAAATCTAGCTAAATTTTCTTATGAACTCTAGCTAAATTTGCCTGATTAGATACCTGAAACCGTTTTACCTTTATGGTTCTATTAACTCCCATCCCAGGATTACTCATGTATTCAAGACAGAGGACAGACTTCTGATATATTTTTAATTTGGAATTGAATGGCCCTTTCTATGATGATGAAAATCTAGTTCCAATATCAACGCAGCACTTCATAATAATAGACATCAGGAGATGAATATATGATTTAAATTATATTCTCTCTCAATCATGTGTTATTCATAAACTAGATGATTGTTCTCATACAGCCGTTATTTAGTGTTTCTGATAACATGCCCCGGCAGGGATCTTGGCTTCTTTGGGGCAATTAATGCCGTCAGATGCAGGAGGTTGCCGGAGAACGAGGAGGATATCTTCATGGGCGAGGGGGTACCTTCTTTTTTTTTTTTTTCCAAAATTTATAATTATTTTAAGTTGAGCAATTTTGTTATTTTCACTATTTTCTTCTGCAGCTCTGGACAGTGATGACTTACTCTACCTTAAGGAACAAATGGAAGCTGAGGAAGATGCAGAGCGCTTATTGCGTCGCACAGAAAAACGGGCATTTGCTGCTTTTAAGATAGGCTTTTGCACCCAAACTGCTCCTTGTTTTGTTCGTTCTTTCTCCATTCCTAATTTTGATTTTTTTTTCTTTCACAAAGCAGCTAGTTTAGCAGATTCAACTCCTCCATCTTTGCCTTTACCGCTGCGAGTTGAACCAAAACCAAAGAGCGGTATCAGGTAATAAGTAATAACTAATAACTAAAGTTTCTAGTTTTGCATGGGAGTCTGTCGGCCGTTTTTATGTTCAACTTGACTTTCGTAGTTTGAAATTTACATATCTAACACCCAAACTTCAATTTTACAAGCATCTTACCCTATGCATGAAATGGTGTATTTCACTTTTTGTAAGTTAAAATGGTGGTATTTCTTAAGCAATATGAAAGATTTGGGTGGTATATATGTAAGTGTTAGATATGTAAATGCATAGGGACTCCTTGGTATGTGTGTATGTAAATGCCTCTTTTTTAAAAGTTACATCTTATGACACATTTTTTAGTCTTTTTTGGCAGGAAAACCAGCTAACATCAGGTAGTTATTTGTTTGTTTGTTTTCACTTTATATTTAAAAAAGTATTTTTTGAGAAAGCGTAATAGAAATTAAGAAGATTTACACATCACTTAATTCCTATGTATTCACATATCTAACTACTAAACTTCAGTTTTACATGTATGTTGTATTACCAATGCATGAGAAGGTGTATTTCATCTTTTAAAAGTTGAAATAGTGGTATTTTTGATGTGGCATGTTAGATTTTTTGTTGATATAAATGTAAAAATAAAAATAAAAATAAAACTTAGGTGTTAGATATGTAAATACATTAGAATTGGGTGGTATGTATTAGAATTGGGGAATTGGGTGGTATGTATGTAAATGCCGCTAGAAATTATGATTAAAACAGAAAAGCATACGCTAACACAAACGAATCCACTAGTCAATCTCTTCATGCTCTTTCAAATTTCTGTTTTCCAAAATAAATTCTGAGAAAATTAGAAAAAGAATATATCGATTTTTTCATTCAAACTTCTTTTTCTACCACCACCCAAAAAAAAATTAAAAAAAAGGAAGCATAAATTTACTTGCCCTTATTTTGTATGTGGAATTATAGGCAGCAAGATCTATTAAAGAAAATTGTGGAAGTGAAGCCAAAAAAGCCGAGAGTAGCAAGCCCATCTGAGCCATCTGGCACAGCTGAGCTCTCTTCTTCATCAAACGCAACTGGAGGTCTGTCAAAGTCGCTTCTAGTCTCATCTCCTACCAGCACTGAGAGGAGCCCTATGAAGGATTCATCAGTCACTACAACAAGACCCATCGGAGGTGTGGATTCTAATATGGAGAATCCAGCTAAAAGTTTATTAGGGATAGCTTATGATAGTTCCGATGAGGATTAGCTTGACATTGGAATTTTTTTTAATTTAATTTAATTTTTTTTGTATTTTCTTGAGTTTAGGTAGGATTTGAGGATTAGTTTGCTTATCTTTGTTTTAATTGTAACTTTTTATTTGTTCCGCTTATTTATTATCGAGTCTAATATGAGCTCAACACACAAAAAAGAGACATCATCATCATCATCATAATAATGATCATGATCATGATCATGTTTTGATCTTTACTCCTTGATATATGCCCATGATCATGATCATAATCATGTTTTGATCTTTACTCCTTGATATATGCAAGCATAAGATTTAGTTATCTATTTGTAGATAAGTTTTTTGTATCTGAATATTTATATGTATATGTTTATGTATGTATGTATGTATATTGCGTGCGTGCGTGCGTGCGTGTTTGTGTGTGTGCGTGAAAGATGAAGCATATAATTTGTGCATAAAAGAATTTCCTCAAGATTTGTAAAACTTTGTAATATGCTTTTTTATGCTTTGTTTAGCATGCTTAATGATATGTTATAGTAAAAAAGCATGAATTTAATGTTTTTCAGGCAATGTAGTTTGTCAATTGTTATTCTCTCTCTCTCTCTCTCTCTCTCTCTCTCTCTCTCTCTCTTAATTTTATTATTTCATTTCTCAACATCGAACTCCCTAGTTTTCCCCTCGCTCTCATTTTCTACCACTCCATTGCCCCAACTTGAAACACCACATGACAACAAAACACTCCCACATCTTACCTTCTCCATTACTCTCTCATTAGCCCGAAGCACTAGATAACAACACACTGGAAATCATTAACCTTTA
>NW_018164502.1:55436-83490 GCF_001263595.1 Phalaenopsis equestris | reverse complement strand
CTAGATAACAACACACTGGAAATCATTAACCTTTACCCACCCTAAACATCACACAACCACATGTAGCCATACTCTAATATAATCTTCACTTTGCCCTTGTTCTAAAACCCTTCACCAAACCCCAACTAATTACATTACCCAAAAACCTAAACCATAACCCTAACCTGTAACAATACCTGAAACCCCAAAGCAAACCCTGACCCTAAACCCAACCTATTCGTCTACAGGAAACACAGCTTAACCCTATTCTATTAACTGACTTGAGACCATTACATACAACCCAGCCAAACAAAGCCCAATTCATTACTAACCTAGCCTAAATCTCAAAATGTTATATTTTAGGTTGTCCAAAATTACTAAATGTCCTTTTTTTTTTAAGCATTAGGCAATAAAATATATTGAATGGGAGGTGCAAAATTATTAAATTGCTTAAATTATATAAAAATTATTAAAATATATTATTTATATAAAAAAAATCTCAAATTCTAGGATGGACTATTGCCCATATGTATATATATATATGAAAATTTACTTGCATGTAATATCCCCATATGTATATATATATATATATGAAAATTTACTTGCATGTAATATCATTTATATGTACTGTATCTAGCATCAAATTATTAATTTTTTACTTTTATAATGCTGTAGTTCTGAATAACCAGTATTTATTTTTAGTTAAAAAAAATTAATAATAATGATAATTTTCATGTCATACGAAAGATTTAAGTGTTATAACTTATAAAATCAAGGTTTGGTTTTATATATGCAATAATGTAAATACATATGACATGTGCATCTTGTACACATGGTACACTTGTAATTAAAATAGGAACTATCATTTTAACAGTCGTGATGCATGAAATGTGCTCCCAACTACTCCCTCCTCGGTGATGAAGTGGACAAGTGGTAGACAAGCTTTTACACAAAATTAATGGCTGAACAAATCCCCTCATCCTAGCATTGAAATCCCTACAAATTATATATAAACTCCTAATTCATTAGTGTGAACAAAAAGACTTTTATACCAAGCAATTGGGGTACCTTTCAGCATTGACTCATCCCTGCCATTTATAAGGAGACATATACTGGTGGGGGGTAATAATAGTCCCAACTCGCATTAAATTAGACCAACGAAAGCCATTCCTCGAGTTCTCCATATTTGTAAGAGTTCCCTTATAGTTTATTTTATTACACCTTTATTATATATAATTATATATATCATATTTATATGCATATATTTTTTTTCTATTTAAATCAATTAACAGTATAGGAAAATTTACATTTTATCATTTTAGAAATAAAGTACGGTAATGATATTAATACCCTACTGACCGAGTTTAGCCAACCGAACTGACCCCATCCAGCTGGCCACGCCAGAAATCAGCTAGACGATAAGGCCCGCCAGATATCACTGTCGTACTATCATCATACATATCAATTTTGGAAGTTAAGCAATAGTATTATTTTTAATGCTTAAATAAAAAAAAAAGATATTAGAAAAATAAATACATTGAAATTGTGTGGTATTTTTGTAAATGCTAAAAAAAATCCTAAAATCTTGATAGTGTGTGTGTGTGTGTGTGTGAAAGAGAGAAATTCATGGATGAAGCAATCTTAGATGTCCCTGTCACTTGTGTCACTTGTCAGTTGAAGCACATCTCAATCCACACCTCTAAATCCCTCCCCTTATTTTTAAAATCAATTAATTGCAAACCCCACATCATCTCAATTTATTGTGAAGCATCTTCTTTTTTCCCAACTAGTTTTTCAGAATATTCACATACGCCCCACATCATCTCAATCCTCATGAATTATTATTGTGAAGCATCTTCTTTTTTTCCCAACTAGTTTTTCAGAATATTCACATACCATTATAATTGACTGCATAAATAAAACTAGCCGTTAAATATTCAAATTTTCAAAATTTCTTCATTTTCTTAAAAATAAAATCACTATCATCATCATGAAAGTGAAAAACTTTTGACTTTTCTGCTTTTTCTTTCCTTTTGAGGTTCTTCTCCTATAAATCTCAAAAGGAAAACTATAGAAAACATAAACAAAGTTTAAAATTGCAAAATCACAAACCGAGGCATATTGCCCTAATAATGTGACCTAAGAAAAAAAAAACTCATAATATTAAAAATAATTTATAAATATGTTATAAACTATTGACATAATAATTTAGTTGGTTATCATAAGAATATAAACCTCGAATCTTAATTTTAAATAGAACAACAACAACAACAATAACCAGTGTTTATCCCACTAAGTAGGGTCGATTACATTATTTTTCTCCATCGATTCATATTTTATTTAAATCTAATAAATAAGACTTTTTTTTTTTACAATATGCCCTAGTCTATTTAGGACTGCCTCTACCTTTCTTTACAAAAGTCGAATCTAAAACATCTACTCTCCTAATCGTATCATCAGATGATCGATTTTTAATGCGATCAAACCATCTAAGACTAATCTCTCTAATCTTGAAGCTACACCAACCCTTTCACAAATGCATTCTCATTGCATTTTGTCTCTAAGTGTCAAGCCATTCATCCACCTAAGCATTCTTATCTCACCACCACATAATTCTGTTTTATGCTTCTCTTTTAAAGGCCAATGTTCTACATCATAAAGCATTGCAGTTCTCACCACCATCTTATAAAATCTTCCTTTCAGTTTTTCTTAAAGTTCAAGCGGTACTTATCTATCAAACTATGCCCTATGCAGTCCTCCACTTCAACCAACCAACATGAATTCTACTAATAACATCCCCATCTATATCACCATCACTTTGAACAATAGACTCTAGGTATTTAAAACGATCACACTTTTTAATGATTTGATCACACATAGTTACAACTCTATAAGTAGATATAATCTTGTCTGCCACCGAAGCTACATTAACCCTTTCACAAATACATTCGTATCGCATTTTGTCTCTAATTGTCAAGCCACTCATCTACGTAAGCATTCTTGACGCGAGGCTCGGGGGAGGACTGACTTGTGCTTGGTCAAGCTTGGCTCGACCGACCGGTCCTCAAGGGAGGGTGGCTGGCGCCCCATCCTTTCTCTTCTCTCTTTCCTTTTTCCTTTCTTTTTTTGTTACTTTCCTTACTAGGCCCTTTCTAATTTAATTCATTTCCTAAATTTTAAGATATGATTTTATTCTCCCTTATTATTTTAAATTTTTTTTGTAAAATCTAAAAATGATTTTATTCTTCTTTACTATTTTAAAAAGTCTTTCCTAAAATATGAAATCTGATTTTATTCTCCTTCTTAATTTAAGTGTTTCTTAAAATATGACAAGTCTCTTTATAAATAGGAGAAGTGCTTGGAGTTAGGAGTCTTATTTTTTATATATTCAGATTTTAGTGGTGATATTTTTCCTTTTAGGGTTGTTTCCGACATTGAGATCGTGCTTTGGTTGTCCCTCGTCTGAGGTGGTGATCATCTCCATGGGTCTGGGTGCTATGCCGTCTGTAGATTAACCCCGCTAAAATATTTACTTATCCATCCATCCTCCCAATTGTTGTCCACTGTTTCCCAACCCTATAACATGCCACTAAACCTCCTACCCGGCCTTCCTACAAGCCATCATTGATCTCCATACAACTTCTCTACAGGCTGCAGCCACCTCTAACCCTTCCCAACTCTTCCAGCTGCCTCTTGGCCATCTTGTTCGTCGCCCCTCTTCTTCCTCCAACCTTCACAATGCCTCTCTGAAGCTTCCATGCATGTTGTAGTCAGCTGCACTCCAAATTCTAGCCATTGACGACTTGTCCAGTTTCTCCAGCTATGGTACGATGCCTCTACAGCAGCCTGACGCTCTCTGGCTTTCATCGTAGCTGGTTGCCTTGCACCATCACCCCAGAGTTTCTATTAGTCAATATTGTTTATGTCTTCGTTGTTGTGTTGTTTGTTTACAATCCTTTTTGCACTTTTGCTTTGTGTGGTTATTTTCATTTATTTTGAGTTTTCATTATATTCTCATCAAATTCAGTAATAAAATTTGTCGTCTTGCTTCGTGGCTTGGGTTAACTCTGGTATCATTTAGTATCAGAGCTAGCCCAACCCTAGTCCCATCCTAGGATTTCTAGTATCCACCCAATACCTAATCCACCACACTAATTTTTTTTCTTTCTTTTTGTTTATTTTTTCTCTTCTTTCTTTGTTCATTCTTTTCTTTCCTTCCATAGATCCCAAACCGCCAAACAAGCCGCCAAGGAGAGATATGCACGGGCCTACCTGAGAAGAGATACAATTAGAACTCTGTTGCCTCCAACAAAGAATTGCATATATTGAAGAGGTGACATGAGAAGAACTTACCTTCGACTGGACCTTGAGAGTCTAAGGGAGAGAGAGAAGATGATCTAATTCCCTTTCATAGGGATAATTTCAGCAATGAAGAAGATAAGACATGGCGTTCCGGACTCCAATATCGGACGAGGCCTAAAGGATACTTGTGTATCTTCCACAGAGAGGCTTTCTGAGAAGAGAGGTCATTTTGAGGGCACTAAGACCACAAGATCAAGGTATATTTGCCCAAGTTTGAGGGGATAATGGATCCAGAAAAATTTATTGAATGGATTTAGGCAGTTGAGCGGATCTTTGAGTACAAAGAGGAACCCGAAGAGAGGCATGTCTAATTAGTTGCTATTAAATTGAAGAAAAGTGCCTCCCTATGCTGGGAGAACGTATTGCAACAAAGGAGGCGAGAAGGCAGTGAATAGATTACCAGGTGGGAGACGATGAAGAAAACCATGCAGAAGAAATATCTTCCCCCTCATTACCGCAAAAAACGTAATTTTGAAATTCCACAATCTGCAACAGAGAAACCTTTTAGTGGAGGAGTTCATAGCTTAGTTTGACCACTTACAATTGAAGTGCGACCTGACGACCAGAGGAGAATACATTAGCCATATATCTTGAGGGCTTGAAGCTTAATATTAGCAATTTGGTATAGCCACAACCATGTTGGACGCTGGAGGATGTCCAGACACTTGTATTGAAATGAAAAGACAATATAAGTAGAGCCGACAACCACCACTCTCCAGGCAGCCATCCATGGTTGGAGACACCAGTAGGAGCACGCTATAGAGAGTTAAAAAAATTGGTTTGGATAAGGATAAAACCACCCTCAGTGATAAGAAGCCGACTATAATGCTTGTCACAAAATGCTTTAAATTCCATGGATTGGGGCACATAGCCTTCATCAGCCTGATGAGCATAGTTGTATCTTTTACTGTACCGGGCACAGTGGAAGAGATTAGTGAGGAACAGGAAGCTGAGGAATAGGGTGAGGACTATTAGCTTGCACCAAATGAGGGAGAAGCAATTGTGATTCAATGAGTTTTAATGGCAGAAGACACGAGGGATCCATAGTGAATGTTTTCTACGCTTGTTGCATGGTAACAGAAGGTTATATTGTCTTATCATCGACGAGGGTTGCAGTAAGAATGTGGCATCGACCCAAATGGTGGATAAACTGAGACTCATGATTCAGATGCATTCTTAGTCATATTCACTAACGTGGCTAAAGAAGGAAAAAAGGGTCAACATCGACTGACAATTTTTAGTAGAGTTTTCAATAGGGAGTCTGCTGCAGGTTCATGTATGCTGTGATGTGGTCCCCATGGATGCCTGCCCTTGCTATGAAGATTGTGGAAATTTGATCAGAAGACTCAGCAAGATGGATTCTTTTCACCAAGGACGGTGAAAACCTCATTCTACTTCCTTTGGTAGCACCTCACGAGATAGAAGCCCTTATTAGCAGAGTAGAGGGATCTGTATTACTGACAATTGTTTCTCTACCATCATAGCCACCACCATACAAGATATTTAGTCCCAAGAGATTGGACCAAGATAGAGGCACGCTTGCGAGTGCTTTGGGAGGCACTACAGTCGACAGTGGGATATAAATGATGTCAGAATTAAGGACAAGGGACCAGAAGCTTCAACAGATGAGGTCGAAGCTCCCCCAACCCTAGGAGACTGATGCGGAGCTCGGGGAGGACCAGTCTGGGCTTGGTCCAGCCTGGCTGGGACTGGCCATTCCTCAAGAGAGGGGGGTTGCCTCCCCCTCCTTCCACTTCCCTTCTTTCATTTTTTCCCTTCTTTCCTTTTCCGTTACTTTCCTTCCTAGGCCATTTCTAACTTAATTCATTTCCTAATTTTTGAGATTTAACTTTATTCTTTCTTCTTATTTTAAAAGTCTTTCCTAAAATTTATAATTTGATTTTATTTTCCTTTATCATTTTAAAAAACTTTTCCTAAAATCTAAAATCTGATTTTATTGTCCTTTTATTCTCCTTCTTATTTTAAGTGTCTCATAAAATAGGTCAATTCTCTTTATAAATTAAAGATAATGTGCTTGGAGTTAGGGGCTTTGTTTTTTAAATATGAATTCAGGTTTTAGCCTTGATATTTTCCCTTTGAGGGTTGTATATGACATCAAGTAGTGCTCATGTTGTCCCTCGCTCGAGGTGGAGATCTTTTCCATGAGTATGGGTGGTGCTCCGGCTGGAGCTCGGCCCCATCAAGATATTTATCTATCTGTCTGTCCTACCTGTTGCTATTCACCGCTTCTCAGCCCTACAACAGACCACCACACCTCAACCCCTGCCTTCCTGCAAGCTGCCACCGATCTCCATGCAGCTTCCCTGCAGACTGCAACCACCTCTGATCCTTCCTAGCTCTTCTAGCTGCCCCTCGAATATTCTGCCAGCTACACTCTTCCTCTTCCAGCCGCCACATCGCCTCCCTGCAGCTTCCCTGCAGGTTGTAGTCAGCCACATTTCAGATTCCAACCATCGACGACTTATCCACTTCCTCCAGCTGCGGTTCGACGCCTCTACATCGGCTGAAATATCTCTAGCCTTTACCGCAATCGTTTGCCTTGCAACATTACCTATGAGCTCCTCTTTGTCAAGATTGTTTAGGTCTTTATTTTTGTATTGTTTGTTTACAATCCTTTGCACTTCTTTTGCAGTTATTTTACTCTTGTTTAAGTCTCCGTTGTATCCTCATCTAATTCCGTAATAAAATTTGTCGTCTTGCGTCATGGTTTGGATTAACTCCAGTATCAATTCTCATCTCAAGAACACTTAACTTAGTTTTATGCTTGTCTTTTTTATAAGTCAAAGTTTTGCGCCATAAAAATTTGTAGGTCTCATCACTATCTTATAAAATTTTCTTTAAGTCTTAGTGGTACTTATCTATCACACAATAGCCCTTATGCATTCCTCCACTTCAACCGAACAACTTGAATCCTATTAATAACATCCTCATCCATACCACTATCACTTTATATAATAAACCTGATATATCTAAAACGATCACAACTTTTAATGATTTGATCACCCATAATTGCAACTCTATCAGTAAATTTACTACTACTAAAATTACATTACATGTATTCATTTTTAGATTTACTCAAACGAAAGCTTTTAGACTCCAATGTAGACCTCCATAATTCAAGTTTTTCCTGGATTCTCTTTAGCCCACAATAAGGATATCATCAACAAAAAACATACACTTAGATACATCCATTTATAAATATCCAATAAGAGCATCCATCACTAAAGCAAAGAAACGAGCTTAAAGCCAAACCCTAAGGAGATTCAACTAAAATAGAAAAATACTTAATCAATCCTCCTTTTAATTATCTCTAATATAAATATCATTAATGATTTAAACATAGATCCTATCAACATCTTTCTTTTCTAAATCTCTAAAAAATTTCTCTTAGAAACTTTATCGTAAGCTTTTTCTAAATCAATAAAAATCATATGTAGATCCACCATACTCTATATTTTTCCATAATAAACTTAGTTTAAATACAATATTAATAAAAAATAAAAATTTGAAAAAAATAATTCTAGATAAATATTTATTTAAAATTTAAATAGTTCATGGAATTCAAGATCCATAATGAATTCATTCTTAATTTCATAATCTTCAAACAAATTATCATATTTATTGCCATTTAATTCATTACAATTTTCTTCTATCTATTAATCTAAAGTATAATATTGCTAAGGCCATAACAACTACTGGCCAAGCCAGTTTTCTATTCATCAAAAGGTGGATATGAACATTCTCAGGTACATCAGAAAATAAAAAACTCATCTTCTCCAAGTACCAAAAACTACAAATCACACTGGTTAAACCATAATTTAAAAAGAAAAAAAAAACTGAGCTGATTCTTCTGCAAAGAAAAAATAAAAATTTGATTTTTACTGCCAACAATCTCTAAATCTGCATCAAAGTGAGATCTTAAAATGGCTTATTCAGCTCAGAAAGCTTCTCTTTCTCCTGTCACACGGCATGGCTGATGAAGAAATTGAAATCATGATGGTAAACTCTTAGCTGCTTCAGCCATGAATCTGCAGCGCTGCAGAGCGTCATTATCTTCTCAATATCTGAATTTTCTGAATTCATCCAAATGTTTCCTTGCATTTTATAGGTTGCGAGGCCATATGGACATAATCTGATGCAGTTTGTGCTCTCCTTTGAATTCCTTCCAAAGTTTGGGGTAGAAGTGCAAGAAATGTCTTTTTTGCAGTCCATGAAAACATTATCTGCATTGATATCACTGATAATTAATAACATGCTATAAGAACACTAATTTCTTGAGAAATTTACATAACACACTACACAATTCCTATGTATTCACATTTCTAACACCCAAAGTTTGATATCTACAAGCAGTATTTCAGTTTTAAAAAGGCATTTATGGTGATATTTTTTGTGTGATGGCAAAGATTTGAGTTGTATGCATGCAAATATGAATATTTAGGTCTTTAGATATGTAAATACATCAGAATTGTGTGGTATGCGTGTAAATGCCCCTAATTTCTTCCATAATCTCTTGGGGGAATTATAATACAAGCCACTGAATTCATAAATCTAAATCTTCATATTTCTTTCTACAATACTCTACACTCTAAATTACATCAGAAACATCATTATCATTACCTAATAAGTATTGATGTTAAGTTCATAGCCAATCATAAAGCTTATGTTAAAAATTGCAAAATAAGTTCAAATTTATATTTATGTTAATTATAATAATTCCTTCTTCAGCCTACATATTGCATACAAAATAATATGTTTTTATTCAAAAAGGCTCATTCAATCATAGGTGAATAATAATTGACATTCAAGCATTGGCGACGGTACACTCCAAAGCGAAAACTTCCTTTTTACATGTTATATGAAATGTTTAATGTAGTAAATATAGTTATAATTATGCCTTCATGGAAAACATATCATGTGATTGCATGTGTAAAATAACTATTAGAAAACACACCCATAAGACAGGTAGATGCAAGTTAACATCCAGGGATTAGGAAGGCATCAAAACAGAGTCAAAAAACAAAATTATAACATGCTTAAAATTTTTCATTGCTATTTGTGTAAAATATGTTGTCAAAAAACAAAATTGTTTGTTCAAGACTAAATAAATTTGAAAATGATTACATCGAATAATTACAATATCGAAAAATTACTTAGATAAAAATCAGAACAAGGTGAAATTTTGAACTATAGCTATTTTACTTTAAATGAACACCACAACAAACATTGAATTTAGTTTCTTAAAGATCAAGCCTGAAATATTTCCCTATAAAGATAATCAAAAGCTTGAAACTGCAAACAAATAGATTTGAATACTCAAGAACACTATGGTAGAAAACAAGTTATTAGAATAAGGGTTGATTCCGAAGAACGCCAAATATTACGGCGTAAGGACCACATTTAGACCTACAAAATGTTTTGTGAATTATGAGAAAAGATGGGGATCAATTAGGAATCTAGCATTGATAGGGCCATGTGATGCAAAATTAAAGCCTTGTGCTTCTAAGGTCCAATATTTAACCAGATAATAAGACAAATAAAAATTAATAATTAATATATATGTATATATATATATATTACTTAAACTGTCTCATAACTATAATTGAGGCTACAAAAAAGTAATGAGGAGATAAGTAGCATTGTCTCAACCATTAAAGGGGCTACTAAAATAATCATAATAGTGGGCCCTCTCATAAACATAAAAGATATTCCCATTTTATTAGTTGTTTATAACTAAAAAGAGGATTGTTAAGCAAATCTCATTAAAAAGGCAAATGAAGAGACAACATAATGGTTTATTCTAAATATGTAGCAAGCATCCATTCTGGTGTTTGATAAAATCAGAATGAAGGTTTAAACAAAAATAAAAATAACAACTTCTAATTTACAAAAGCATCACCTTGAGAAAAATTGCAACTTGGATATAAATTCATATAAATATATATATATATATATTATCAAATAAAATTTGCAAATACCTTGGAAAGAAGATGAGATGGTATGAAATGTCAAGAATGAGGCCGAAAGATCCTTAGCATTCTTGCGAGCGGGAATATGATAGATAGGGTACCTATTAAAATTTTATCATCATAAGATTTGTAAGAAATGAAAAATAAAACAGCTTTCAAGTAACAAAAAGCTTAACTTAAAAACTTCCTTTTGAACACTGAAGCAATCCACAATTCTTGAGCAATTGCCAAGTTCCCCATAAATTTTTTGAAAGAAGATTTACATGCATACCACTAAATTTTTATGTATTTACATATCTAAATATGTCGAGATCAACGAAGAAAGATTCTCCCCATAAATTTTTTGAAGGAAGATTTACACGCATACCACTAAATTTTTATGTATTTACATATCTAACATCCAATATTCAATTTTTACAAACATACCAACTAATTATTAAGAGAGAAGCTACTGATGCTAAAAAATCTGCTTACCAAGCAACAGACATCCAACTTGCAGGTGAAAGATCCACACTCTTAAATGACATCAAACCCGGATAATTTTGAGAAAGCTCTTTCACCTGTAATATCAGATTAAAATTAATTAATAGAAGAAGGTAAGTTTGTAACTAAAACTAATTACATAAACATACCCACGATATGTCAAAAGAAGACATTTGGGTTGTTTGATTCAATGTTACTTGCATGTTCGTATGATGTTAGGTTTATTAGCATGTCTATCTTATCCGTTGAATATTATATTCTGTTCAATTATATTTAAGCAAATCAGAACTATTTGAGTGAGTTATGATTGTGTGAGATCTACAGATGCCACAAAATCGCCTGACATTGTTATAGACAGAAATGAGCGAAGTGCAAAAAAAAACCCCTAACTATTTACATGGGATCATTTTAGTCCGAGAGTCAATAAAAATGTTGAATTAGTCCCAGACTATAAACTGAAGCAAAAAATAATCCTCTATGGGGACTATTTCAACCCATATTAATAGAATTTTGAGACTAAAGTGGCACTTTTATAGACTCTGGATTAAAATACCCCCTGCAAAGAGTCAAATGATCATTTTGTCACTGTCCTTGAATATAAATATATTTTACATTGCAATACATTTGAATTAAACAGCATAATATAACAAATTAAAAAAAAATTGATCTTACTTTGTCCATAAGTGGAATCCTTCCCCAAGGAGGGCAGCATTCCATATAGTGAAAATATAGATAACCCAACCGATTATTCGAACACGAACCATCTTGATCGAAAGATGAGTCCTCCGATGCAGCATCCCATGACCTTGATAGCTTCTCGCTTTCACTATCATCGCTCCACGAATCACTCTCGCTTTCTTCTCCCAAAACCCTGAACATTTGCATCAAAATGTAACTCAGATTATGTTGCAAAAAGAATAAAAATCAAATTTTTATGCATCAACATCCTTAATACCTCAAAGAAGAGAGAGATTTTGTGGTGTAAATCTGGATGGCAGACAAGTAAGGCACGTAGTATTGGACTACAATTTCACCATCAGGGAAGAGGATTGGAACTCCAGCGCCATAAGCACTCCATTCCTTGTACTGATCCCAGAGGTCTCCAAGAGTAAAGTACTCCACCTCCTCTTCCTTCTCAATTGGATGCCAGAGACTGTTCAGATCCCTCATGCATGACTGTTTAAAAAGAACATTTACATTTTCATAAAAAATAAAAAATTAGTTTCAGCAATTTTGGCTATAAAGGAGGCAAAGTCATGGAAATATTCAAAACGATTTGAGTGATAGAACAAAAAGAAGCATATTTTCTATGAAAAAAAACGAATTTTTAAGGCACTTTCACAAATTCAAATTTAAACTCAAATCTTGAAATTTATAACAAAAACCTGACATGTCTTCTTCCTTCTATTCGAATTAAAAACGGTTTCATCGTCATACACACAAACACACAAAGTTGGTCGATAAGGGACTCGATCAAACACTCTGAATAAAGAAGGGGGATTCAAACCAAGCTACAGATAAACAATTTAAAGATAATGAAATTCATGAAGAATTACATAAATATTTCATATGATTAAAAATGAAATTTTTCTAAATGACCTATTTATAAAAGAGAATAAATGTAAATCTTACATAATTGGCCAAGTATTTTAATTACATATAGAATGCATAGTTTGGACTTGGTGCAGCAAGTTATGAAGTGAGCAAATTAGACAAATTTTGAAACCATCTTTGACAAGTTTTTCTGAAGAGAACCGCAACTTGTTCTATACGTGAGCTGCAACTTCTTTTTGGGGAATATCCATAAGTAATGGATGATTTGGTGAGTCCCTAGAGCCAATTTCGAGCTAATTCTTGGTCTAATCCCTCAAGATTAAGCTAAGTGGCTTTAAATTTAAAGAGTTTAGGGTGTTGACAGTGCAAGCCGGCTCAAAATAAACAACTTGACGCATTAGTTTGATTAATTTGAACCAGTTCTACATTAGCGTACACACAGCTTCAAGCACTGGGCTGCAGATCTATAAGAGAAACTTATATGGTCAGCCATAATGACCTGTAACAATTACAGTATTTGCATTTCAATTAATCAACCAAACTCTTCTTCTGTATCACATAGGATAGAAACAGTTACCCGTGATGAAGACAAGCAATTCTTAAACTGAAAAGAGAAATTATGCAGGTAAAAATCAATGGCAAATCATTATGATCTTCAAAGAAGTACAAGAGAAGAAGAAGATACGTTATGTCCTGAGAAAACGATTTCTCGCAGAAAGATACTTAGACGGAGGAAGAAAAAATCAGAAGATAATGAATAATCATTCTACAAGGTAAAATTAAAAGAACATGCCAAAGCATGGGCCAGCTGACCAAAATCATGGAAAAACACACCCTTTTTCTCTTCTTTTGTTTAAGGGAAACGTGTAGAGAGAGAGAGAGAGATCACCTTGGGGAGAGATTGAGAGGCAACTGAAGGAGTGGTGCTGTCGAGGAAGCACTTAAGGTTTGAATGGCTTCTGAAATTCGCTGCCATCATTCTCTCTCTATAGCTTACTGACAAGATCTGTTCCTAATATAACTCCCCTGTTTTTGCCCCGGTTCTCTAATCTCTCTCCTCTTCTATCGACACCATCCAAAACACCTTTCACTGACATAAAAATTCATTCCTCTTTCCCCGACAAAAAGAAAAAAAGAAAAGAGACCAGAAAAAAGAGAGCTAAAAATGAACTGCAGAAAAACAGAAAAAAAAGGACAAATCTTCCTTCTCGCTTTCTCTCCTTCTTCCCCACTATAATACTGCAACTTCTTCTACAACAGAGTAACAGAAGAAGAAGACAACGAAGAGAAAGAAGCGAATAAAAATGTTGTGAAACAACTCCACATTCACGACAACCTCAGATTACCCACTGAAGTACTCTAATTTTCGAAACCACCGATGCCTGTCATCAATACTCTTCCTTTCTCTCCCAAACTGTTTGCTATATAAGAACTCCACAGAAGTGGTGAAACAAAATCCCTTCTCTTCCCTAGCACTTACAGTCCTCTCACCACCAGAAAAGATTGCGCCTTTTTCTCTGTTCTGAACTAGAAGGACGAGCCAAAGCAGGCAGGCACAAGGAAAAACCCAAATATCTCTTTCTGTCTCTCTCTCCTTTCAATCAGAGCCCCGTTCTCTTCGCCGCTTGGGCTGCTGCTCCGCTGTTGGGCATTTCCTCTCCTTTATTGCAGTTTTGTCCGAATCGTCACTGCCGTTATCTGTAGGGTAGATATGCAATAACGTATTAAAAGACTGGACTTTTTTGAGTTTCAGAAACAGAAGAGGAAAAAGATGAGAGTTTCCTTCCAGAAATTGACTATAACTGGCGATGAAATTCCAAAACCAGCAACTGAATTATTCCGAGGGGTTTTACCTTAATTTGAAGGCGGTTAGCATGCCCTTCAATGAGATGACTGTATTCGGTTAATTGTTCAACAATGGAGCGAAATTATATCAAACTTCATCCTCTTCCTACCCCCCTCAACAATGAAATATATATCTTTTAATTGGTGAGTATTAATTAGTTTGGGATGTTTTAGTTTTTAGTCAATGGCTTTCAATAAACGCTGTCAACTGAAATGAGCTGGTCAAAACGAAACATCAATTTAAATGATTTTAAATGTTTTTAAATAAAATCTTTAATGTTGTATGGAAGGTTTTTTTTTTTGAAAAATAATGTGGCTCATATTAATGACTAGGGCTGCCAATCTGGCTCGTTTTTCGCGAACAGCTCGTGTTCGGCTCGTAAAAAATCTCGTGTTCGGCTTGAACACTAATAATTTTTTAAGCTCGAATTGTAAACGAGCCGAACACGAACATAAGTTTGTTCGCTCATGTTCGGCTCGAATTGACTCGAAAATAAATAATTAAATAAATATATACATAATAAATATTCATAAAATTAAATATTATAAATTTTAATTAATTAGTTTTTTTAAAAATTGTCATATTTTATAAAATTTAATTCTTTAAATTATTATATACAATAAAATATTAATAATAATATAATAATAATATATTACTAATACTTATATAATATTCTTCTAATCTTACTTCTCATGTATTATCGAATAATCATAGGCTTAAAGCCTTAAAGTATTATATATTTATATAATAATATAATATTAGTTTTATAATTAAAATATTATAACATATATAGTATCTAAAAAAACCCTAACCCCGCCTCCCCATTCCTCTCCGCTCTCTCGAACTTTCTCACTTTCAGCTGCCTCTCGCACTCTCCCTTTAACTCTTCTTGTTTTTCTTTTGAAAATTCTTTCGATCGACGACAGCAACAACTTAGGGTTTGTCGTGGGTTTGTTGTCTCCGTTCATCTTCTAATATCGACTTGTATATCTCTTCGGATAGTTAGTGACTCGGTGTTGGCTCAATTGCTCTGTATTCTTGCTTGGTCGCTCGTTTGGTTACCTAGGTGTTATCTCTGAGTATCTTCTCTCTAATATTTTATATTATCTTCTGGTTCGCTTCTTATCTTATATTTACTTAAATTTATTTTACATTTATTTTGATTTTTTTAGGGAAACCTAGCTTTGTTTGGGTTTTTGGCAGGATCGCAGTGCAGCTTCGCATATTGCATTTATATTTTTTTTTTCTATGGATGAGAATATGAGATCCGATCTAAGTGTTTTGTTGTGAAATTTAGTTCGGCGTGCATTCTGTGGTGAATCATTATGGGGTTCGTTTATTGCTTCTAGATCAGAATTTTTTTGGTAAAGAATACTATGCTTCTTTCCTTTAGCTTTTCAAAACAATAACATATGTTTTCCTTTAGCTTTTCATCCAGTTGATATTCTTGTATTTTTGTCTATGATTTCCAGTTGATGCTACAAGTTATGTTTATAAAGCAAGATCGCATATGAATACTTGAGTTCAAGTTATGTAGATTAGTCTTGTTGTGAAATTTAGTTCGGCTTGCATTGTGTGGTGAATCATTATGTGGTTCGGCTATTGTTTCTAGATCAGAATTGTTGGGACTGCTTTATAATGGTAGACATATCATAATGGGGACATATCATAATGAGGACATATCATAATGATTAATGAGAAGCATTACATATGTTATATACAATAAAATATTAATAATAATATATTACTAAAACTTATATAAGATTCTTCTCAGGTATTATCATGGGCTTTCTCGAATAATCATGGGCTTAAAGTATTATATATTTATATAATAATATAATATTAGTTTTATAATTAAAATATTATAACATATATAGTATCTAAAAAAAACCCTAACCCCGCCTCCCCATTCCTCTCGGCTCTCTCAAACTTTCTCACTTCATCCTTCCTCTCTCTCTCTCTCCACATCTCCTTGTTCTTCTTTCGAAAATCATTTCGGCCGATGGCCGCAACAACTTAGGGTTTGCTGTATTCGTTCGTTTTTTAATATCGACTTATATATCTCTTCGGATAGTTAGTGACTCTGTGTTGGCTCGATTGCTCGGTATTCTTGCTTGGTCGCTCGTTTGGCTACCTAGGTGTTATCTCTGAGTATCTTCTCTCTAATATTTCATATTATCTTCTTGTTCGCCTCTTATCTTATATTTACATAAATTTATTTTACATTTATTTGGATTTTTTTAGGGAAACCTAGCTTTGTTTGGGTTTTTGGCAGAATCACAGTGTAGTTTCGCATATTGCATTTATATATTTATTTTTATTTTCTATGGATGAGAATATGAGATCTGATCTAAGTGTTTTGTTGTGAAATTTAGTTTGGCGTGCATTCTGTGGTGAATCATTATGGGGTTCGCTTATTGCTTCTAATCAGAATTTTTTTGGTGATGAATACTATGCTTCTTTCATTTAGCTTTTCAAAACAATAACATCTATTTTCCTTTAGCTTTTCATCCAGTTGATATTCTTGTATTTTTGTCTATGATTTCCAGTTAATGCTACAAGTTATGTTTATAGAGCAAGATCGTTTATGAATACTTGAGTTCAAGTAATGTAGATCAGCCTTGTTGTGAAATTTGGTTCGACTTGCATTGTGTGGTGAATCATTATGTGGTTCGGCTACTGTTTCTAGATCAGAATTGTTGAGACTGTTTTATAATGGTAGACATATCATAATGGAGACATATCATAATGATTAATGAGAAGCATTACATATTCAGTGGTGATTCGGCTATTGCTTCTAGATCAAATCTTTTTTTTGTGAAGAATATTATGCTTCTTTCCTTTAGCTATTCAAAACAATAACATTTGTTTTCCATGTGTTATGGAAGTTGAATACTAGGGTTTATAAGCAAGAAAATGAATGAACACACTGTTCACGAGCCGAACACGCTGTTCACGAGCCATTTCGAACATGAGCCGATTTCGAACATGAGCCAATTTCGAACGAGTCGAACACGAGCCTAGCTTGAGATCGCTCAGGCTCGACTCGTTTACAACCCTATTGATGACTTGAATTAATGGGCTATGAATCCTTTAGCATGTCATTTTTTTTAATCTTTTTTTTTAATTTTAAAAATATTTAATATAAAATAAAATGATCATTGATCTAACTCTTGCTCAATAGAAAAACATTGATGAAGATTATAATAATTTCAATGGATGGACCCAATGATTTATGTATTGAATTTTTAAAATATAAAGTGACAAAAATATAAAAATGTAAGCTTTATGGCCATTTTGCTAATCTTATTGAGATGTTCTCTACATTGAGATAATGCACTATAAAGCCCAATAAAAAAAATGAGTTTTTAGAGCTTGTTAAGGTAAATCTTTGGAGCATATGATCACAATTGAAGAGATTAAAGTCAGTTCAGACAAAATAGAAGTAATTTTGGAGACAGACCTCTCTAATATTAATACAATAAGTCATAAAGTGTATTGAGCAGTTGATCATTTTTATTGTTTTATTTTAGATTATGTTAGAAAAATGATGATCTTTAGAGAGTTGTGGAAGACAAATAAATCAATTATTTACAATGAAGGTTAAAAAAATTTATTTCAAAACTTGAAGTATTGTATTTCCGAACCTCCCATTACCAATAATCTAAAACCTTGAAAGCCTTTGCTATTATTATTTAGAGTCAACATTTAGCTAAAATTTATAAAAATCATTTATTTGTTTCCAATTGTTTAGGACGAAGACTGGAGATTGTGTATGAAGTATTTATGTGAGTTATATTATTTATTATGTGAGTTTGAAATATATATTTTGGTTGATTTCGACTGACGGCCGCAACAACTTATATCATTTATTATGTGAGTTTGAAATATATATTTTGGTTGTCATGATGAAATAAATATGTGATTGATTTTATTTTTTTATCTGAACCCGACTATATTCTTGGAATAGAGCATTAACAACTTCTTTTGTTTTTATAACAATTGGCCATTGTATGATACAAGTAAGATGATATCATCATATATTTTATCATGGATTTTCATATCAAGGCATGTGCATAATATTTTATGAATGCTTATTTATCAACTGATCATATATAAGTCTTTGTACTTATTTCCTATATGATAAATTAATTTAGTTGATAAGCTAGTGTATTGGTATATTAATACTATTGTGAAATTTAATGGAGTGCTCAAGGTGATCATGCTAGATTGTAATGATTGCCTCATGATATTTTTGATAGATAAGAAGACTTTGCTATAAAGTTGAATTTTAAATGATTTTTCATTCCTTAATATGTGGATAGGTTGAAAGGGTGATACAATCATTGGAGGACTTACTAAGATTATGTAGGTAATGCTTTGGAGGTGATTAAGAGAATCATGCACCTTAGATTCAATTTGCTCGCGATAATCTTTTTTAATCTAATATGATGAATGACACCATATGAAGTATAGTGTGGTAAAGAATACATAAATAACACTTGGAATAACTAATGACATGGTACTTTAGGAAGATCACACTTATTTCAACAAATTAGAAGTAGTACAAATGAATTTTATATTGATGGTTGCGCATATGAAATGACAAGTTAAGCCAATATAACCTACAAGGTTGTATATTTGTTCATTTTTTAATTAATTTTGATGGCAGGTCTAATGTGATATGTTAAACTTATAGTTATAAATGTATTATGGTGATGATTTCAATTGATATTCTACTCATCACAACCCATCTTGAAGTGTTCTATTGTAATATAGATGTTAAATTGTGTTGGGCAATGACATAGCCAACCTCTCTTAAAATTGGAGGTACATATAAATAACTTAAAGTTATCGTGAACATCCTATAAAATAATAGTGAGCAAATTCTAAGATTTTGATGTGTATAATGTTGTATGAAAATTAGAATAATTTTTCATCTAAAAAAAGAGAGTTGGCCACATGACCTTTAATAAATGAGTGATCAAAAGAAAGTCAGGAACATAGTATAAATATAAAAACATAAAGGTTAATTAAATGATATTCCCAAAAAAGATCATGAGTTTAAATTTCTTTATGATTCAATGATTTTGGCCTAATTTTAAATCTATTTTAGATGTTAAAATATGTCTAATTAAAGAATCTTATTAGATTTGGGGAGTGAAGTTATAGTTTTTTTTTCCTTACTAAACTCTTACGTTTTTGAATTAACATTAGATAGCCCAAATTTTGTCTTCCCATGATTGGGAAGTTGATTGGTTGATGTTGTCCTTAGGCTTCCTTGATGGACCCTTCAAATTCTAAAGCTTGTTCATGTTATGGTTTGGGAGTTTACGACAATATGCAAGTTCATATAGACTAAAATAATTTTAAGAAATTATTTTTTTTTGCGCAAATTTAAGTTCACAAAAAAAGTTGTGTCATAGACCATCATTTTTACATTGAATGATTCTTCTTTGACCCAAAAAAAAAAAAAAAAAAAAAAAAGCAAAAAAATACTCATAATAAGATGCTTATAAATGTTGCAAGAACTCAAAAAAGTTGATATGAATAAATGAATCATGTAAGCAAGCAAAATATAAGATGATCTAATGCCATGGACGTGATGTTGGTAGGCATGCAAATGGCTAATTGGTTTTTCCCATAAAAAGCTGGCTAGAGAGATAATAATGTTGGATGATCAATATTCATGTTGTCTTTATGTGTGATCCATAAGTCTCCTGATGTTCCAGGGAATGGACCTCATTGAACCTACCTAACTCAATACTCTCCCTTTTTTAATCATTGAAATTATTACGATCAGCTTGCCATTTTGGCTTTAGTTTTTTAAAATTTTAAAGTTTGTTTAATCATAAAAAAAAAAAAAAACTTTTGGAGGTTTCAAGTTTAGCCTTTCTTTTGTGTTTTTAGATGAGAAATTCACATAGATCTTAGTGTTTGATCTAAGACATTTTCATGACACTAATATTTATAAAACCAGTCATAATTATAAAATGATATTTTGTTGTGAGAGGTAACCTAAAACAATAAATTAGTAGATCCCAAACCAATTAAGAACGCCACAACACAAGGAGATGATAATCTTCTTTCATAAATGTATTATTAATAATAATCATGTAGTCATGAAAAAGCTATTAGTGCAATGTGAACATTTTTAGGGGCATTTATAAACATACCAACCAATTCCTATATATTTACATAACTAAGCATTTATCGTCTCCTACTATCAGCATTAGGCATGCCCAACATCTACCTATATACACTTGTTGACAATTGCTGAGTTAGATTGATGTGCATCATCAGTAGACTATTTTGTCTATCCATTGTCCTTCATTTTTTTAATCGGCAATCCTTGCTTTCACATTATCGTTGCAAATGGTTTAGGTCAAAATATGTATAAATTTAATATTTTTAAAATAATAATAATAATTTTTAATGTGGCTGCCAGCTAATGGAGATTGCGTTTGAAGTAATTTAAGAAATAAAATTAAAATATGATTACATTAAATATAAATTAAATATTTAAAGCATAAAATCATTAAAATTTGGGGGAAATAATATTTTAATATTATTTTTATATAAAAACAAAAAAAAAAGATAAAATGTATGATTAAATTAAATTTAAATTTATAAATTTATTTTTTAAAAAACATGGTACGTATAAAATTAATATTATTTTATCTTATCTTATTAGTATTTTATAGTTTTTGTGCTCGCCTGAAACGAGCACGCGTACGACCATAGCGAAGGATCGCCACGTGTGTACTCCACGTGCCGCACGTTGGCTTCTCTCACTTTCTGCAGCCACATTCAGTAGCTGTGCTAATGGGCCCTACCCAGCCAAGCCTTCCCTTATTGTGAATGTGAAATGACTCATATACCCTGCTCTGGGATGACGCTCACTTGCGGCGGCTCGTCTTCGAAGAAGCTAAGAATTTACCATAGTGCCCTTAACTGAAATTTTATTTTTTGGGTTAGGTTTAAGGGCTCTTTGGCTATTTCTGAAATTTAATTTATCAGGATTTACTAAATTTTAAAATAATTAATCTATTTCTAAAAATGAATTTAGTCTATTTTAAAATAATTAAACCGCAAAAATTATTTGAAAATTTCTAATTTTATTACTTTTACTTATTAGAATACATTAACTTTTGATTATTAATAAGAAAAATTATCAAACTAATTATTTATTAATGGAAATAGGTTAATAATTATCGATTAATTTTAGTTAAAAATTTCATTATAATAATTGATCATTGTTTTAATTTTTATTAAAAATTAATGACATTTTTATTAACTAATTATTAAATAATTACATAGAAATTTATTTAATTATAAGTAATCTCATAACATAACAATTAATTATTTTTTATCCATCAATTAAATTAATAAAAGTGAGGATTCACATACATGTCACTCAATTCTTATGCATTCATACCTATCTAAAACCAAAACTATATTTTTTAACATACATTTCACATTTCTAATGTATGAAAATATATATTTTATTTTTTAGATTTTAAAATGATTTTATTTTTGGTGTGATAATAACAAAATTGAGTAAAATAAATATAAAAAATAAAAGTTTAGATGTTAGATTTGCAAATGCATAAGAATTAGTTAGTATGTATTAAAATATTAACTTAAAAAAAATCATGAGTTATGCTTAAAACACACAATGCAGTGTAACATGGAAGAGCAATGTAATAATCTAAATTGTAATTCTTTCCCATTAGGCATGACTTCTATGCATTGCATGTTTATCTGATTTTCAGCTAACATTATTTTCATGCAGGTCGAGTTTTTTGGAGTCTTTTTTTTTTTTTTTCTTATGCACTTTTTAGAGTCTTTAGGAGTGTTTTTTGTTAGAAATAAGAAACATGTATAGGTTTCGAGGTGTCGGACGGGCGAAACTACGCGACGGGGAACAAGAGCTGCTTGCTCGTGTTCCGTGCCTTAATTCTAAATTTCATTTATGTATAGAATTTCGACTAGACGTATACTTATGCGGTGTCTTGCTTTTTTTTTTCTGGGGTATATCATCAATCGAGCAGCACTGACCTTTTATTATTTTATATTTGGCTTCTTTATTGCTTTTCTTGCATGCTTGTGTGCATGAAAGTGATTTTGTCGTTATTTGATTGTGGTTTGTCTGGGAACCTTGCGTTACAATTTATGTTGTTTATGACCTAAAATTTTATAAATTCTCTACAAAATTCTAAAAGAATAGCAAAGAAATTAAAATTTAGGATTAAACTATTTTTGACTTTTAAAACCTATTTTTTATTTTACTACATGGCCTTCGAGCCGAACTTTAGATGAGTTGCATGCATGACTATCACTCAAGTCGTTCTAATAGGGCCTCCTCATTAGGTATTAAATAGATGAATGATAATTGTATCATATTGCATGTCCCGAGGAGAAGCCCCAATGCTTCTCTAACTCAACTGACCAACTATATGTTTATACTTAGATGATTGTCTAGTGCACTGAGAGTGTTAGTGGCTTCCCCGACCCAGACGAGGTGTGAGTCCTTTGTTGGGAGTGTTTACGGATTTGTAGCTGAACCTCCATTTCTCTTTCTTTCTTGCAACATCCTTGCTAGTTTGGCGTGTATAAGTCACACATCTTGGAGCTTCACCTGATAGTCATAAGATAGACTTTGTTCCTTTGTCCTTAAGGCTACCGAGGTTCTCATGGACGATGCAATTCACAAATTGCTGATTTGGGATCTTTGGACTTGTTGGGTCGACTACCTTCACGACCACGAAAACTTAGGGCCTTAGTGGTTTGGGATAACAGGTATGTGGTGCCCCGATCTGTTATCTTTACATGTTAGAGATTACTCATGTTTTCTTTTGACTGCGCAATTTGAGCCCTGTCACTCCTCTTGTTGTTGTTGATATCATCTTGACGGTCTGATTACCAATGAGTTGTTGCACATTTAGGAAATGATGATTTGTCCTCTACTTTTATAACTTATCAGGATGATTCATTTATTTGCAGGTTCCTTATGCCGATGTGCCCGTTATCCATGTAGGACTATGAGAGACTTGCTCTCTGTCCCATGACTTAGCATGAGTTTTGAAAACATAGAAGTATTCCCCTGCAAAATAACTGTCCTTTGATAGCCCTTTGCTAGCTGTCAATTTAAATGTAAGGGAAAATCCTTGGAACAAGTGTATTTTTGGGCAACCCCCAAGATGTAATTAACTAAGTAAGATAAGTTCACTTGGGTGCAATCTGGATTCCATAATAGGCAAACACACTTAAATCTATGGTTATGAGTAGTTTTCACAGACATTCTTTTACGGATATTTGACACAAGTAATTTCGGTCTGATTTTGATTAGACGTATGTGCTTGACCTATTCTTGCGAGGTTTGCTGCAAAGAAGTTCTCCACGCTCTTTCTCTTGTCTGTCCGCCTTTATCGTAAGCCCCTCTTTTCTGGTTCCACTCTTCTCGTGATCATTCACATGATCTGGAAGAAATACTTATTTAGAAAATAGAAGTATATGATGATAGACAAACTGACGACTCCTTTAAAATAAAAGAAAGAAATGAAAATATGTTTTTTTTCAACCAAATAGTCAATAATAGTTGTTCATCCATAAACTCAACATGAAAAAAATAGCGAATAATATTGGTCAATTATTTTGTTGATTTTAACAAGTTGTCTTGTAGTGATATTCACAAGAAATTAAGATAGAAATCAAATTTTGTATTCTTATATTATCTAAGTAAGAGGAAGAATAAAATTATAAAATCGTACTTAAATAATATATTATTTTAGCTGTGGTGGGTCTCAGGATTTTATTCCTTTTCAGTTTTTTCACATAAGAGTTGTAATGTCTCATATGACTTTTTCTTACATGTATGCGTATCACAATAATATTTTTAGCTCCTAATAATCAACATACATATTTGTAATGATGCTTTATCCAGTAAATTGATGTTTATAGAGTAGTTAATTATATATGTTGGTTTTTATGGATAAAAAAGCTATTCAAATTTTATCATGATATGTCATCAATAAATCCATTTGATCAAAGACTACTCTTAAATAAATGAATTGGAAACTTTGGAAAGTGAATTTGGGACTACTTAAGCTTGAAGAGTTATTAAGAATTTTTCATCACCTAGCATGAATCTCGAGGCACCTTTAAACAATAATTTTGGATTCAAATTCAAGCTCATTCAGGTCCCCGACTTTAATAAGGTCATGATCAAGTTAATTATCTCTTTTAGTTGAACCGTAGATACTAAATTGGTGTGACTTGAGTCCAATTAAGCCAAAGTTAAGCCATTAAAGCACTTTTGAAGGTTTTGGATCATCAAGTAATTATCAAATGAACTCCAAATTTGAAATATTTATTTTCAAATCGAGCGTCTCGAAAGAAGGAATCTAACGAGCTTAAGCTCGCTTCATTCTGAGGTCATTAAGGCCCTCAAACCGTTAAAACAAACCCTCTTTCATTAAGAGGGTTGTCCTATCATGTGGTTGGGAAACCTATAAATAGCTCCTCTCTTTCACTTGAGAGGGGAAAGAGAAGAGAAGGAATTATTAAGTCTATTATGGACTTAAGACACGACAATTAACTTCAGGCATTCTTAGTAGTTGACCACCGTCTGTTAATTATCGTCGACCACTGTCGGTGACTACTGCTTACTAACATTGTATTATAAATATGACAATAATGTATTATGTTATATTGAAGGTCTGGCGATAACTTTCAATCTTCATAACCTTTGACATACGTCGTCGCTTTATTCAGGCTATCGACGACCACTACTATGACCGTCATAGTCAAAATTGGGTGATTGTTCCCAAGTTTTGTGTTTTTCTGTACGTTTTATACCAACAAACAATGTTTCTGGTGTAAAATTGTACATTGATCCTGAGAGAATGACTCCTACCAGCAACTATGAATTATATTGTTAACTGTTATTATTACAACTTTCAACTATGGCTTATGCGGCCAATTACCATTGTTATAAATTCTTTGGCCAACAAACGCTATTGTAGTCACCGACTACGACTTTTGTGACTAACCAACGTTATTGCACTCACCAACTATGATCTATGTGGTCAACTACTAATGGTGCAACTTCCAACTACGTCATATTGGCTAACTATCTCTATTGTAGTCTCCAACTATCGCTACCAAAAAAAGAAGTTTTCGCAACACTTTATATATGCACCCACACAGATAAAAATTCCTGTTATGTTCGTTGCAACGAATTTTAAATCACTGTGATTACTAGCGTTGTAAAGTTTTTGTCAGCGATTTTAAATATTTTTATGTGATTTTCTTAATATTCCTAGCAACGCTTTTTAAAAGTGTTATTAAATAAGTGCTGTCAAAAAAACTTTTTTTTAGTAGTGTACACTCTTTGTGGCCAGCTAACGTTATTTCAATCATGAAGGATGACCTATGTGGTCAAGATCTACTAGTGTAGATTCAACTATGGCCTCTGTAGTTGACACTCGCTATTATAGCCACCGATTACAACTTTCATGATCAACTACATTTGTTGCAGCTCAATTGCTACTATTATATGGTTGAACAACTATTGTACATCTACAGTTATCAGCATTGCAGTTCTTCTTCTCCGATTTAGGAAAACAGTGTACATAAGTGCTTACAATCATATAGTGAATTATTTTAACTAAGCTAGGTCGACTTTTCCATGGTTTTTCCATATAAAAAGTTTTGGTGCTTACTTTTCATTTATCAGTGTATGTTGGATATTCATACAACGTTAAGATGTTAAATTATCACTCAATCATCACATGTCTTTTGACACACAACAAAGCTCAAATTTCGACAAACTCATATCTAAAATAGACAGTTCAATGAAACAAATCAAACAACACTAATAATATTTTGATCTAAATCTAACAATCTTAAAGCAATCACTCTAAATATAGTTAAAAATTTTATGACATATTTTAATATGCAAAATTTAGTGATTAAAATGAGCATTCGATTAACATATCATTAAAATATTTAATTTTCTAATAAATGATCTTCGACTAATGAAATTAACACAAGTTATTTGATGGAATAATTAAGAACATTTTAGCTATTAAAATATGACTCCTAAAAATTAAAAATACCTTTTCATTTCACATAAATTGCATGGAAAAACCTTGGAGCCAGACCTGAACTTTAGGCAAAAGAGAGCTCTGCTTGATGATCGACATGAGTAATCATCACCGTCAACCGCTATTTTACTTATTACAATCTTATGAGTGTCATTTTTGGGTCATCATCATCAATTATAATCACCTAACTGTTACCCCCTATCATAATCTCCCAATTTCTTTTCCTTAATCACAATTGTCACTAACTGCTGGCATCCATCACCAATACTTGATCACAATTGTCTGCACACTATGATTATTTGACCACAAGTATTACACTATCTTCGCCCATCATTGTATTATTACTGATCATCATTAACCAACTTCACCGCTTAGTATTGCCAAATTCATTAATGCACTCCATCACCAATAGAACTAATATACAATGATACCTACCTCATGGCTAGCTTCTTATGATTATTTTTAAATTTTAATTGTATTTATTAATTAGGTTTTTAAAATTACTTTTAAGCTATAATTGTATTTATTAATTAGGTTTATTTATTTATATTTAAAGTGTATCAATTAAATCAGTTAGGCATCGTCTCCTCGCCATAATTATGATGTTGATGTCGCCAATGCGTTGACAGCTAGTGAAGATTATAAATGCTAAGGCGACGATGCTAGTGGGAACAAGTGTGTCCATCCACATACAGTGCTATTGGTAATTTCACACTTATTTAATTTAAATTAAATTAAGAAATCACGTCAAATCTAATTTATAAAAAATATATATCATTTTTAATGTGTAATAAAAATTTGTGACAATAAAATAAACATTTTATGTAAAATTTTACTCAGTGGTGATTAAAATAAAAAATATAAAAACACTTGGGACGTGAAATAAAATTATGATGTGAGTGTATTTAGTATTTGTGATTAAATTCACTTAAATATTAAAATAAAATTCTACTAATAATATTATATATATATATATATATATATATATATATGTATTGCATCACCAAACTATCAAAATTTATGATGATTTTTTGAGAGATACCGTCTGCTTGGGATAATTTTCTGTCTGTTTTATTTTTCAGACCGTCACATAGGGGTGTCAAGTCAAGTTAATGGGTCAGGTTTGGGACCAACTTGAAAATGACCCGACCTATTTCGGGTCAACCAGAACCCGACTTGAATAATAATGAGTTGACTTCTCAGACCCAAACCCAACTAAAAAAATACTCAGGTCAGCCCTAACCCTAATTTTTTTAGTAGTATTCGAGTCGTTAGTGTGTGGTCAATCTTTGACACCTAGGGGTATCAATTTAGGTCAACATGTAGGGTTTCAGTCGAACCTAAAAATGACTTGACTCTAAATAAGTTAACTAAACTCGACTCGAATAATAAATGGGTCGTAATTTCTTAAACGCGTCTCAAAAAATATGCACGCCAATCTTAACTTAAATTTTTCGAGTTGAGTTCAAGTAGTGTTGATGTGTCGGGGTGTGTGGTCAATCTTTGACACCTAGGGGTATCAATTTAGGTCAACATGTAGGGTTTCAGTCGAACCTAAAAATGACTTGACTCTAATTGGGTCAACTAAACTCGACTAGAATAATAAATGGGTCGTAATTTCTTAAACGCGTTTCAAAAAATATGCAGGCCAGCCTTAACTTAAATTTTTCGAGTTGAGTTCAAATAGTGTTGATGTGTCGGGTGTATTTTTATTTCGACTCCCCCACTAC
>NW_018164502.1:46881-55061 GCF_001263595.1 Phalaenopsis equestris | reverse complement strand
GAACTTGTGATATGCGAGGACTTACAATGAACCCCGCCAATATATATATATATATATATATATATATATGACACGTCAACAACAAATTTTCATCATCCGACACGAATTTCGAGACATGACACAAATCTTGAGATAATCTTTTAATCAAGAAACAATCAAACTTTAATTAAGGCTCATCCAAAGCTTTGATTTTGGCAAACTTATAATCAAAGTGACATGTTTGATGAGACAGACTCAATCATATTAAAATTAATCCAATCAAAGTCAATTCAAGCTCAGATAAGTCATTAAACAACTTTTGGAAGTTCTTCGGACATATTTATAAGGTCAAACGAATGTTGAATCTAGCAAGACTATAGTTAAATTAAGCGTCTCAACAAGACAAATCCAAGAAGTCAAAGATTGCTCAATTTAGACATCATT
Organism: Phalaenopsis equestris; assembly: GCF_001263595.1. NCBI lineage: Eukaryota > Viridiplantae > Streptophyta > Magnoliopsida > Asparagales > Orchidaceae > Phalaenopsis > Phalaenopsis equestris. Next base: position 54,638 of record NW_018164502.1, on the reverse strand, counting down.
AAGACACACAAATGTCTCTCAAACGTTGTCTGATTGAAATAAGCTTTCTGGACTGTCTGATTAAAGTGATTCATATTCTTATATTAATTGCATCAGAATACTATAAATAAATCCTCAATCCTCTCATAAGGGGGGAGGAGAGTTTGTGACTTGAGAAAAAACTTGAAACTTTGAGAATGAGCTTAAGTCCAGCTCCACTTCTGCCACCGTCGATCGCCATTAACCACCTTTGATCGCCATCAATTATCGCATGCCACTATTGACCAGCACCAACCGTCGTCAACCACCACCTGCTATCCTCTACTGATCAATATTAGTTGTCGCCCACTTTTTACAACGAGTTCATTTGCACCTTGAAGTTGTAATTAAGAAAACTTTGTAACATTTTCCCACATGTGGGATAATGAAGTCTCTGTAATCATCAACTTACAGTGAATTTTTATAATTGGGTCAGACCCTATGATATTTCCCTTTTACGCGTTTTCCACGTAAGAACTTCTGGTGTCACTACTGGTTGTTGTTTTTTTTATCTAAGTGTGTCTTGAATTCTCGTGCATCGCTAAGCCGATAATTCATTACTCTACCATCGTGAATTTTCTAGCACGCATCAATATATATTAGCATAATTTGGATATTAATTTGTTATACATAAAAATAGTGTACATTCAAAAATAGATTTTTTAAAATATTAGGGAAGACCAAATGTTAGATGTGTCTTCCAGGCCTAATAAATCAAGCCAATTATCGCCCACCTGAGGCTTGGGAGCAAGTAGATTGTATTTGTCAATCACATTCATCAATGTTATAATTATAAGACTTGCCTCTCAAAAGGATCTGGTGAGCTCCTATAATGAGCTCATCGCTATTCAAGAGACCTCCTCCTCATGAGGTCGCTGATACTCAACGAGTCCATCCATCGAGCTCGCCTGCATTTATCGAGCTACACTTATAAGTTCATTGAGCGATCCCTCAAAAGTTACCTACACAACAGAAGGAAATCATTTTAGACCCATCATTATCTATGTTCATTTATGAGTCTTTTGACACCCATAATAATATCTTATCAAATACAAATCTCAACAGGCCTCATATAATATGATCGACAAATTACTTTTTATTCTTCTAATATTCTGTAGCCCTGTAAGGGCAAGAACATAGGGAGTGATCTAGAAGAAAATATATGGATCAACGGGAGTGAGACTTCACTCACCTCACAAGATCTATCATAAATTATATGGGTTCATGAACTATACGAGACCTTATATCCTAAAGATTCAACAAATAGTAAAATTAAATTATTAAATATATGAATATATAATAATTTTCTACATACTTGTTAAGCTGTTTATATATAATCAACATAATAAATATCATAAATAAAAAAAATTACCGCAATCAAATATTTTTATGTTAGCACGAGATTATTTTTTATTTCATAAATCAGGACCAATAATTTGAGTCTGAGGAAACAAAAAATTAATTGAATTAATTTACCTTTTAAAATTTAATTTTAATGCAATAATTATGATTATGAGATGAGCATGCAATTTTGTTATAAGTAATGAATTTGATTATTGTTTTAAGGCGATTTACATACCTAACACCGAATTCTGATCTATTTACACATCCTAACCTAAACTTTACTTTATTACATTTCTACCGGCCAAATGTTTCATATCACATAAAAAATACCACTATTTTAACTCGATCTTCCATACATGCAAAGAGCAAAGTATCAAACATGTTTCTTGACTATTTATATGGGTCATTTCAGTCCCGTTGTTTATAAAAAGTGTGAAATTGGCCCCCAAATTTATTAAATTGGGGCTCAAATATTTCTCCATATGAATTATTTTTGCTTCAATTTAAAGAGTCTAGAAACTAATTTGACACATCTATAAACTCTGGCACTAAAATGACCACATATAAATAGTTTTGGACACTTTCTGGCACTTTTATCTATATGTAAAAAGTTAAGTTTAGGTTTTAGACATGTAAATATGAGTAATATGTATGTAAATTTTTCTTTTTTTAATCATGTATAAGAAGATAAATTTACATCAAATCATATGTAAAGCTTAAAATTATCCTTTATTAGAAATTAAGAGAGACATGGATTCATGAGACTGAGCAAAAATAGTTTGCTCTTCTGTTGTTCCCACCCAAACACAAGTGGGCTCGAAACTATGACTTTGAGCTGATTAAATTTGGCCATAGATTAGCTTAGTTATCTCAGTTTAATCCACATGATTCATTAGCTTTAATTCAGGTCACAAATCAATAAAATTTTGATTAAATTATACATATAATAATACACTAATAAATACAATAATTCATGTATATAAAATTAATTTATAGATGCATAAACAAATCAATTCAAAAACAAACAAACAAACAAAAAAAAAAGCAAAAAGAAGCAAAATACTTTTAGTTTTTAAGGAGACAGCTGCATGTATTTAAAAATTAATTTCTTTATCTTTTTATAACATTTAATTTGTACCTTTAATAGAAGAGACAAAATTATCAAAATACATTAATTAAATTGTGAGCATTTTTAAGTTTATTCGTATTTGTATATTTCATGTATATTGTACCTGATGCCAAGAAGCTACTGAACCTTTATTAGAAATTAAGAGAGACATTGATTCATGAGACTGAGCAAAAATAGTTTGATCTTATGTTGTTCCCACCCAAACACAAGATGGGCTCGAAACTATGACTTTGAGCTGATTAAATTTGGCCATAGATTAGCTTAGTTATCTCAGTTTAATCCACATGATTCATTAGCTTTAATTCAGGTCACAAATCAATAAAATTTTGATTAAATTATACATATAATAATACACTAATAAATACAATAATTCATGTATATAAAATTAATTTATAGATGCATAAACAAATCAATTCAAAAACAAACAAACAAACAAAAAAAAAAGCAAAAAGAAGCAAAATACTTTTAGTTTTTAAGGAGACAGCTGCATGTATTTAAAAATTAATTTCTTTATCTTTTTATAACATTTAATTTGTACCTTTAATAGAAGAGACAAAATTATCAAAATACATTAATTAAATTGTGAGCATTTTTAAGTTTATTCGTATTTGTATATTTCATGTATATTGTACCTGATGCCAAGAAGCTACTGACCAAGAAAAGAACCCAAAAAAACAGCTTTCATTCCAAGCTCCCTGCAAATTTCCCAGTTCAGTTGTTAATTCATCTGATCTGTTCAAAGATAATAGTAACAACAAAGATTAAGTTAGATATCAAAATTACAACAATAAGGGTGTGTTTGGAGTGGTGGTACAGTGACGATTTAGTACCGCACTGCAGTTTTTTTTGTTTGACAAAATTGTATTTTGTCTGTGTTCTCAAAAAGTTGCAGCTAATAGCTGCGTTTTCTTACCATACCTGACTACCTTCGTCAGATGCTTGAAAGTTGCGGTCTGATGTTTTCAAAAGAAAAAAAAGTGTTGTTCCCACCCAAACACAAGATGGGCTCGAAACTATGACTTTGAGCTGATTAAATTTGGCCATAGATTAGCTTAGTTATCTCAGTTTAATCCACATGATTCATTAGCTTTAATTCAGTTCACAAATCAATAAAATTTTGATTAAATTATACATATAATAATACACTAATAAATACAATAATTCACATATATAAAATTAATTTATAGATGCATAAACAAATCAATTCAAAAACAAACAAACAAACAAAAAAAAAAGCAAAAAGAAGCAAAATACTTTTAGTTTTTAAGGAGACAGCTGCATGTATTTAAAAATTAATTTCTTTATCTTTTTATAACATTTAATTTGTACCTTTAATAGAAGAGACAAAATTATCAAAATACATTAATTAAATTGTGAGCATTTTTAGGTTTATTCGTATTTGTATATTTCATGTATATTGTACCTGATGCCAAGAAGCTACTGACCAAGAAAAGAACCCAAAAAAACAGCTTTCATTCCAAGCTCCCTGCAAATTTCCCAGTTCAGTTGTTAATTCATCTGATCTGTTCAAAGATAATAGTAACAACAAAGATTAAGTTAGATATCAAAATTACAACAATAAGGGTGTGTTTGGAGTGGTGGTACAGTGACGATTTAGTACCGCACTGCAGTTTTTTTTGTTTGACAAAATTGTATTTTGTCTGTGTTCTCAAAAAGTTGCAGCTAATAGCTGCGTTTTCTTACCATACCTGACTACCTACGACAGATGCTTGAAAGTTGCGGTCTGATTTTTTCAAAAGAAAAAAAAGATTGTAATAGCCATCGCAGCTTTTTAGACATCAGCTTCCTCCCTCTTCAACAATTTCACAGTTGTTTCTTCAAACAATTACAGTTACCTTAAAGAGACCCTAAGTTGACAAAATTCAATACTGCTCTTACTAGGATGTCAAAATGGTGTCTGCAAGCCAAAATTCCATGTGAAAAACTAGAGTTCCCGGCACAAGCTGCCTCCAGAAATCTGAATTACACGGAACAAGGTGAAGCTATAAATTTTTTTCACATTTCAATGAGAAAAAATTGCAAAGTTATTACCTCAACAGTTTGACTCAATGTCAGCTAGGATCTAACCTTCAACTCCAGCTTCATCTAGGACATTTCCTCCACCTCAAAATTTTAAATGATACAATATGACTATGCATGGGCCATTGAGATGAAAAGCTGATTTGTCTATTGTGGAGAGCATAAAGCAAGGAGGCAATAAATTTATCTCTAACACTAGCATTCTACTGGATTTTCCTTGACAATCCTGAAGCATCTGGGCAATCTAGCAAGTAGCAATAACCCAAAAATAACGGGGGAAATTGACATAAGTAGCACACGATTCTCACGTATTTACATGTATCATATCAATTTTTCATATTTACATACATAGCAATTGGTGCTTTAAACCTATAAATGAAAATGAATTTTCACTTTTAAAAGGTGATAATAGTACTATTTTTTATGTGACAGTAAAAAATTGAGTGCTATGTGTATAAATATGAAAGTCTAGGTGTAGATATGTAAATACATGAGAATTGCGTGCATGTAAATGCCCAAAATAACTTTGCAGAATTTATGGGTTCAGCATTCGACGCCTCTTCTTCGTTTCAAAAATGACCATATAACCCAATCCATCAGTCCAAACAAAGCAAATCAACAAAGTTGCAAATACCTTATATCAATAAAGACACATTCACCTCCCAATCCTATTAGAATTTCAATTCTTCAAAGATTTACAAAATGAATTAAGTGTTTGTCATCACCAAAGGATTTTAGTTGCTTGTCCATGCCTTTCATAGCTACAATAATCTTATCCATACAAGGGTGAGATCGGTCTCCAGCAACAAACTCACAAGCCACACCATCAACCTCGATCATACTACATCCAGGCACTTTCCTAACCTTATTTTCCTCCATCACTCTCCTCACGTTCTTCACTTCTTCCCACCGAAAAGAAGATGCATACATATTCGAAAGTAGCACATGAACACCGCTATGATCGAGCCCCAATTCCATTAGGCTCTCAACAATCTCCTTTCCCACCTCCACCTCCCCAAGAACTCTGCAAGCATTGAGCAAGGCACCCAACACATAAGAATCAGGCTCCATTGACATCTCCCTTATCAACCTTCGTGCATCATCAATCAATCCAGCCCTGGCTAGAAGATCCACCAAGCAACCATAGTGCTCCACTCCTGGTTCAATTCCATAAACCCTGCTCATTCTTTCAAAGAAATGCCTCCCCAACTCAACTAAACCTAGCCTGCCGCAGGCGCTCAAGATGCATATAAATGTCACTGCGTTAGGCTTCACTCCCTCGGCTTCCATCCGAGCAAACATCTCAATCGCCTTCTCACTCAGACCATGATTTGAAAGCCCTGATATCATCGCTGTATAAGCAAAGACATCCCTTTCAGTCATTTCACCGAACACTCGATCAGCGTTATCGATGCATCCACATTTAGCATACATGTCTATCAGTGCAGTCCCTAGAATCCTATCCAATTCCATTCCATTCCTTTCCACAAAAGCATGAATCCACTTGCCCTGATCCAAAGCACCAAGAAAACCACAAGCTGAGAGAGCTCCCACAAGTCCAGCATGGTTAGGCTCCAGCCCCGCAACCTGCATCTCATTGAACGCATCCAAAGCCTCATGAAACATCCCAATGGCTGCATAAGCAGTTATCATGGTGCTCCATGAAACAGCATTCCTCTCAGGCATCACATCAAACAGCCCCCTCGCAACACCAATCTGTCCAGCCTTTACGTATCCATTAACCATGGCACTCCAAGTGACGACATCTGGGTGGTGGCACACGTCGAACAGCTTCTGCGCGTCGCCGATGCGGCCACAGGTAGCGTATAAATGAAGAAGACCATTCATTACGAAATCGTAGTCAGCCCACCCCAACTTCTCGATCTGGGCGTGAATTTGTTGACCGACGAAGAGAGAGGAGATGGAGATGCAAGAGCGAAGGAGAAAGGAGAAGGTGTAGTTGTTGGGGAGGCGGACGGCTGCGAGCATTTGCGAGAAGAGGGAGAGTGCGATAAGGGGTTGGTTGCGGCCGGTGCAGGCACCGATAAGGGTGTTCCAGAGGAACGTGGAGGGAGAATGGGGGAGGTGGCGGAAAAGGAGGAGGGCGTGGTTGAGGTCGACGGCGCTGAAGGAGGAGATAAGTTTTCCGGTGGCGAAGGGATCGAAGATTCCGCCGGAGATGAGGAGGTGGGCGTGTATTTGCTTGAGTTCGCCGGAGGAGCGGTGAAGGCGATTGAGACATGTTCCTAGGAGGACTAGGCTTTTCCTGTCGGATCTTAATCGCGGGGACATTAGCCGTTAGAAGATAAGCGAACGTAAACTTCGAGAGTTCGTTCAACGTTAAGTTTCTTCAAATCAGCTTTTTTAAAAAAGTATTACCATGAGAAATCAAGCAAAAAGATCCATATAAATCATTTATATAATTACTAAAATATAATTACTTTTACTCTAAATTGGCATTAAAGTGCATTTTTTTTAATCTGTGATTAAAGCAAAGGCATTCCCTTCTTATGATTCATATTGCTGGTTTGATATAAATGGGGTCGTAACAAAGCAAGGCATGTTCTGGTTTGGACTTGGTGCGATCATATTATTAGTTATTTATATCCAACTCGAACTTGAGCCCTTCGCTGAAATCAAAGCTCGAAAAATGATCAATTTAGTTGATGACTCATCTAACGTCTCTCTCTCTCTCTCTCTCTCTCTCTCTATCTATATATATATATATATATATATATATAATTTGACCAGCTATTAATCCAGAGACACTGAAAATTGACCAGCTAGATAAGAGGAATCCAGAGATACTGAAATTGATTCAATATGGGTTGAATTAAGCCTGTATCAAGCTATTAAACCACTTTTGAAGAATTCAAGCGGTTAGTTGGAGGGTCAAATAGGCTTCAAATTGGACGTAAATATGGTCAAATTGAGTATCTTGATAAAAGAAATCCAATGAGTCCTAGATCACCTAATACTAAGGTCATCACATCATCTGAAAACTTTTTATGATTAGAAGAATTAACGTGGGTCATTCGATCGGGTGGTTTTGGTCGTTATTTGCTAAATGACAAAAATTTCCCTTATTATGGGTCTATAAATAAATCTCTTCTTTTCACTTGAGAGGGGAAGGAGAAGGAGTATTTTTAATATTGTTTAAGTCTGAAGTCACAACGATATCTCTCGACATCCGTAGTCGTCGGCCATTATCGATGACCATCGACCC
>NW_018164502.1:27360-46812 GCF_001263595.1 Phalaenopsis equestris | reverse complement strand
CCTCCGTCGTCTTTGAACTATGCGGAGTAACAAGGTACCATGTGGAGTGATGAAGTATCATGCGAAGTAATAAAAGTACCATGTGAAGTAACAACGCACATTGTCTAGTAATGAAGTACTCTATTGAGTCGCGAAGTCTCTGCATACTAAATAATATAGTGTTTTAAATATTATGCAATGATGTACCCCGAACACATTGTCTTAAAGACTCGACGATAACTCCCGATGGCAACTGCTCTTATCCACCATATTAAGAATGTAAAGTAAATTTCTGTATACAGTGTACAAACAAACATTATGATTGGTGTATCATTGTAACTATTTTTCGGTTGTGAGATAAAAGTCTATTTTTATACTTGTAAATTTATAGTGGATCATTTTGATTGGGATGACCCCCTTGATTTTTTCTCTTATCGGGTTTTCCATGTAAAAAGTCATATTTTCTCTTGTTAATTTCGCTTTTTTGTGTATGTGAAGAATTTTCATAGAATGTTGAGACATTAAATTATCATTATATCGCCGTGAATCTTCCAGCACACAATAATGTTCATACTTGACTAAGATTGTTAAAAATCTCATTTGACTTGTACTAGAATTTTTTTCTTACATTAGTTGTTTAAATATTTCAACACATAAACATATAAGTAAAAAATTTGAATGAGTATTTGACTTTTCATATAAAATTATTTGTTAATTTTATAAATCTAAATAAATAATCAATTGAATACATTTTAAATTACTATTCAACTAATTTACACCAATTATGTAAGATAATAATAAATTAGAAGCTTTCTTTCAATCAAATAATATGAATAAACACCAAAAAATTATTTTATTGAATTAAAAAATAAGAAAAATTGTATTAAACTATTATGCATATTAATTTTAAATTGTAACACATCACTATTAAATGTATAGTCAATTAAATTATAATTAATCAAGTTTTATTTAAATAATATATCATATATAACATACAATATCATCAAACTTATTATAGAACATTTAATAACTTACTTGTTAAGCTTATTCGTGAACATAAAAATATGATTTGAACCAAATCTAAATCCGATTGATTTAACATTAGAGGTCTTAAAAAAATTATTTAAATGTATTTTTTAACTAACCTGAACAAATTAATAGAGTGCTAATCAAGCCGAGTTCAGAGGTTCGTTTAAAACCCCAGATATAAATTTATATAATGAATTCTTAATATATTTTTTGGTTAGTATGTAAAAATAATAATTTAAAAAAAAATAAAGAAAGAATATTTCAGACCTATGCACTTTCAAAGGCAAGTGGAATCCCCAAGCATTGAGGCAATTCGAGTTCATGTGCAGAATGAAAATAAAACCCAATTGTTGTCGATAATTAGGCCAGCAATCTGGTTGAAAGGTATGAGAAACAAGGAGCTGTATGGGTTGAGTCCCATAAGGAAAATGATTTGGCTTCATATCTCCAGAAGAATTGAAATCGGATATCGTCTTCTGCGCATCATCTTTCATTTCTCTGCAATGGGAAAATGATTTGGCTTCATATCTCCAGAAGAATTGAAACCGGATATTGTCTTCTGCGCATCATCTTTCATTTCTCTGCAATGGATGTTCCTGGTGATTACTAAATCATTGCATTGATGCTTTACATTGGTTATGGCATCTTGTGAAGGGCAGTCGAGTAGAGATGTCAAGATCTCATAATCGTGGACTAAAATGTTATGTTCTCAAACCTAAATCCTTCTGTCTTGTTATTGTATGGCTTAGCTAAAAAATGCGTTAGCTAGTAGAATCTTTCATTATAGAGGTCTTTAAGTTTTTTTATTGATAGAATGGCCACAATCTTATGTTTGTATTAGACGAATTAGAGTTGTGATTCTCCACTATCAAATCATAAATAAATCAGTAGAGGAAGCAATATGACATTACAATCAATTGAGTGAATCTATATGTTGAATCATGATTTGTCAAGGTGTCACACGAAAGAAATAAAACGTAAGAAAAGAGAGAGAGAGAGAAGTGATCAATAATTAACAATAGTATGTCTTGTCAATAGTGCCAATTCTTCTTTATTCATAAAATGATCCCTTTATTTTATAAAGAAGTGGTACAACATGATGACGTTATATTTTTGCCACTGTTTTAATGGGGGGTTGTAAAGGGTATTTTTGGTATTTTACATATAAAAACATATCGCTCGGCTATTCTTTTCTATTCTCTGGCTCAACCAGCTAAGCTTGATTGGCTTCGGAAAGGTAGGATGTACTTCGTCGGCTGGGCTCGGTCGGCGTTGCTAATTGGCTGATCTAGTGAGACCGTTAGCCCTTGAAGATAAATGGCGAACTTATAACGTTCTCAATATGATTGTAGATATCGAGGGATTAAGTCTTCCTTTGAGTCGACTTCTTCAATTTGGTTGGCTTGGACTGATGCACTCCTTTAACTTTTCTGTCTCTAATCTCTCTCCTTCGACGACACTATTAAAGTTTTGAAAACCTTAAATCTTTTATTTTTATATTAGACATTAGATTCTGTGTCTTTAGCTAAAAAATGCGTTAGCTGGTAGAATCTTTCATTATAGAGGTCTTTAAGTTTTTTTATTGATAGAATGGCCACAATCTTATGTTTGTATTAGACGAATTAGAGTTGCGATTCTCCACTATCAAATCATAAATAAATCAGTATCTAAGTTTTGGATGTGGGATATATAAATAGTAATATTTTGGGTGCTATGTATGTAAAAATCCGGACTTTAGTTAAAGGGTTTGTTTGGTGCAGCTGCAGTTTATTAATAATTTGTTGTGCAACAGCTGCCACAGAAAGTTGTTGCGGATAAGCTGACTAGTTGTTTGTTTTTTGCAGTTTGAAAATAGTTGTGCTGCAATTGTTTCTGGACAAATAATCATTCTGCCTCTATGTAGTAATGTTGTCTGCAACAAAATTATCATACCGATATATTTGATATTTTTGAACAAAAAATCTACAACCACACTAACACAACCACACAACTTCTACACGACACACAACCACACACAACCTCACAACAACATTTGCACCCCTCCACACCCCCACACAAAATCAAATAACCACACAATCAACAACTCCACCACTCCACACAATACACAATCACACCCCACAACTCCACACCACACAACCACACATAGCCACATCCCACACTCCACACCACACAGCTCCATAACTCCACACACAGCTCCACAACCACACCCCACAACTCCACACCAACACAACCACACAATAACACAACCTCCACACAACACACAACCACACAAATACACAACCAATTACTTCACAACTTTATACAACACAAAACCACACACAAGCACACCCCACAACTCCACACCACACACAACCACGACTCAAAACTCCACACCACACAGCTCCATAACCTTCACACAACCGCGCAACCACACCAACACTTGTCAATAGTGCCAATCCTTCTTTATTCATAAAATGATCCCTTTATTTTATAAAGAAGTGGTACAACATGGTGGCGTTATATTTTTGCCACTGTTTTAATGGGGGGTTGTAAAGGGTATTTTTGGTATTTTACATATATAAACCTATCGCTCGGCTATTCTTTTCTATCCTCTGGCTCAACCAGCTAAGCTTGATTGGCTTCGGAAAGGTAGGATGTACTTCGTCGGCTGGGCTCGGTCGGCGTTGCTAATTGGCTGATCTAGTGAGACCGTTAGCCCTTGAAGATAAATGGCGAACTTATAACGTTCTCAATATGATTGTAGATATCGAGGGATTAAGTCTTCCTTTGAGTCGACTTCTTCAATTTGGTTGGCTTGGACTGATGCACTCCTTTAACTTTTCTGTCTCTAATCTCTCTCCTTCGACGACACTATTAAAGTTTTGAAAACCTTAAATCTTTTATTTTTATATTAGACATTAGATTCTGAAAACCTTTTTGCAACATAATTTATTCTACCCTAAGTATTTCTCTTAAAAAAAAATGTGAAATCGAGATAGATTGCGTGAGATCTGAGACAGAGAAGAAGGGTTTGAACTAAGAGACACCCCACAACTCCACACCACACAACCACACATAGCCACATCCCACACTCCACACCACACAGCTCCATAACTCCACACACAGCTCCACAACCACACCCCACAACTCCACACTAACACAACCACACAATAACACAACCTCCACACAACACACAACCACACAAATACACAACCAATTACTTCACAACTTTATACAACACAAAACCACACACAAGCACACCCCACAACTCCACACCACACACAACCACGACTCAAAACTCCACACCACACAGCTCCATAACCTTCACACAACCGCGCAACCACACCAACACTTGCACACTTTCACACCTCACACACAACCACACAAATACACAACCAACAACTCCCCAACTCCACACAACACACAACCACACTCCACCACTCCACACCATACCATCAACCAACCAACAACGATATTCGACCAACCCACCACCATGAATCTTTTTCATCATGACATTAATTGCCACCAGCAATCCACCACCACAAAATTCAGCCAACCCACCAGTAATCATCATAGTAACCAACAAATCACAACATCAATATTGTTCTTAACAAAATCACAAAATCCAACGTCACAACACGAGCAATTCTTTCACCAAATTCACAGAACAAGCCATCACCACATCACCCAACAAAGAAAATCACAAAAAATCAAAATCAAACAACCGCCAAAATCCTACACCGCCTTCTCAACTAATTGAATCATCATCACAGCAACCAACATCAACGCATTACAAGTAATATCATTACCAAGTTGACAGAAAAGGCTGTCACCCCATCATAAATAAAGAAAATCCAATACCAATGCAAAATAACAAAACTTGCTAAAACCAAAATTTTGGAAATAGCAAAATCCAATAGCAGTATACAATCACCCGAAAATCATCGGCCGAATAGAGCTTAGAGAAGCTAAAACCGTCACAAAATCAAAATGTCATAATAGACAATGACAAAGAATACCGCGGGCCAAGGGGAGCAAAGGAACCAAGCAATGCCGAAGAACAAAGAGGATAGGTAGAGCAAAGTAACCTCCAAAGGCAAACAAACATTTGCCAATTGAGTGAGAGGAGTCGAGCCGGGATCTTACTTTAGGGCAGAACCGGCGAACTCACGTTTTATCAAAATTCAAACCTCTGCTGCCAAGCTTTTATCAAACAGACCCTAAGAAAAAATTTGAGGACCATATTTTGGGGCGACGCCGCCCTAAGCCTTTAAATGAGCATTTTGTAATTTAGTATTTGTACAATTGTTAAAAATATAGCCAATGGAAAATCAGGATCCCGTTCCTTAATAATTCCTACTTCCTTCGCGTTTTATAGTTTCCCTTTCTCCGCTTCATCTTTACAGATCGCGGGCCTCTCCGCCATCAAGTCATCAAATTCAAGCATGGCGCAGCCTCTCGTGAAGAAGGATGACGACCAAGAAGACGAAGGTCAGTTCACAGCCTTAGCAATCTCTATTTCTCCCCAAGGATCTTTCTCTTTTTCGATCGTTTTCATACGCGGATCTGCAACTGGTAAATGTTTACCCCCTTGTTTTTTCGTCGGTTCGATGCATCGGGGTTTTCCCAATTCGGGGGTTAGATGCTTAATAACTATCCGTTTCCATGTTGGATCTGGGTTGTTGGGATTTGATGGCTGCCGATGGATCTAGATCACTGGTTTCATGTAATTCCTTTACTGGATTTGATGCTGGACTAGCCTAGATAGGGCACCGCGTGAGAAATTTTCGTGCAATGTCTGCATTTGGGAAGTCGGATCTCGGTCTGATGGTCGGACTCAATTATTAACATCATGTTGTTTCCATCTCTTATGCTGCAGAGTATTCTCCATTCATGGGGATCGAGAAAGGAGCAGTGTTACAGGAGGCCAGGGTATTCAATGACCCTCAACTTGATGCGAGAAGATGCTCTCAGGTTTATCTTTTGGCTATGAGTGATTTTTTTTTTCCTTATATTGATATGAGATTTGATGCTGCAGAATCACAGCTCAAGAGGATAGCTTCTCTGACGAGTTTTCTTGTGCAACTTGTAGGTTATCACAAAGCTCTTATACTTGCTGAACCAGGGAGAAAACTTTACAAAGGTAACTTTTTGTAATTTACAACTTATCCAAATTATGATCTGGCTCACTTTGTTTAATAGTTTATTGCAACTTTAATTCAACATTTGTATTACACTTCTTTTGTTTTTCATTGTTCAAGTTGCATTCAGTTGACACATATTTACACTTGGCCTTCTTATTTTATCTTAACACTGCAGATTGAAGCAACGGAGGTATTCTTTGCAGTGACAAAACTGTTTCAGTCTAAGGATACTGGTTTGAGAAGAATGGTTTATCTGATGATTAAAGAAATTTCACCATCTGCTGACGAGGTTAGGCAGTGGCATGCTTCCTTAAAACGTTAGCTCCTTTCATTCAATGCCTTCTTAACTTTTTTTTTCTTACTTATTGAAGGTTATTATTGTCACTAGTTCGTTGATGAAGGACATGAATAGCAAGACTGACATGTATAGAGCTAATGCAATAAGGGTTCTTTGTAGAATTACTGATGGCACTCTTCTAACTCAAATTGAGAGGTATTTGAAGCAAGCAATTGTCGACAAGAATCCAGTTGTTGCCAGTGCTGCTCTTGTCAGTGGTATTCATTTGCTTCAGGTATCGTCACCTGTACACTGTTAATGAATGGTAAGTGACGCAACTGAATCAACTTATGAACTCCTACTCAATGTGGACAGACGAATCCCGAAATTGTGAAAAGGTGGAGCAATGAGGTTCAGGAAGCTATCCAATCAAGGGCTGCCCTTGTACAGTTTCATGCATTGGCTCTACTTCACCAGGTTTGACTAATTTAGTGGGTACTTTCAGATTTTCAAATTATGTAATGAAAAAATGAGGCATAATGATCACTTTTTACTGAAATTGTTTGACACGTGCTTGGCTCAAGTAATGCACATCTTCCAGAAACTTAAATTTATAGTTTCGATCATAAATGCAAACTTAGTTAACAAACATGCGAGAGAAAATGTAGAGGTTTCTTGAAGCCTTGTTAGAACTTAGGAAGTGGACACATTATTGAATGCGGGGATATTTTAAAACATGACATAGGAATATCAAATGTTCCAAGGACATAGGATTCATATATGTTTTAATGCATTCAACCATAGGTATGCTTGTGGGCGCATTCAAATAAAAATAAGAACATTTTGGCATACTTATATGTAAATATGAAAGGTACACGCACATTTACTTATTGAGTTGCTAAGCAAAAAAGATAGCTTGGGCTATTAATGATTTAACTGAATCCAAGTATTATGTTTATTCAAACTCATTCATTTATTTTCTTATGGAGTTCAAGTAATGCTCAAAAAGCTAGAACACTAACTTAGTTTTTAAATCTTATTCAAGCTTATTTATTAAATTTTTTTATCTAGTTAAGAGTTGTAGTCAAGCTTTAATTGAGCTTAGCTAACTATATATAAGATGTTTATCATTTAAACAATTAGCCTTATTATTAATAATTCATAATTTTTTTGCAAATAATTCACTTAGGATTATTTCTTATATTGTATGAACAATAAGCTTAAAACTTTTAGTTTTTTTTTTTTTGGGTACAATGTATTATCGAATATTATTTAGATAATAATTTTTTTAAAAAAAAATTATCTATCTAATATTTATTTAATATTTTATCATGAAATTTTAATAAACACAAATTATATTTTTAATCTATTTGTTTAGTTCTTAGCTCAACAGTTTTTTCATATTTATTCTTACAATATTATGAATAGCTTTTGATCATAAAATATAATAAATTGACATAATAAATAGAATAAGTTATCGAAAAATTATTAAATCTTTAGTAAATGAGCATTTTATGGAACTCTTAGTGATTTGCTTTTTAAACGAGAAAAACCGTTTTCACAAACATAGTATTCAAAGATCTGACATACTAACATGATATGACATGAAATCAAAATTGTGATATTATTTCTTTAAAAAAAATCATAATTACAAAAACTAAATAAATATGAAATTAATTTATACAATAATAAACTTTGTTTGAATTGATTATAAAATAAGAAACATGTCTAAATTTATTTAATACTTTAAGAGAGGACCAGCGTAATACTTATGCATTGCGATATCCGGTGCTTGTTTAATTCCCCGTCTTTTGCAATATTTATATACTGATTGTAATTTTATTTAGCTTTGTAGCCCCATTTTTTTTTCCTTTAAGCTCTGTAGATTATATGTGCATGATGCGTGTTCAAAAATGTTTCTTGCTATTTTACATCTGATAACAAATATTAATTGTTAACTTTTCCTGGCTCTCAAGTAAGATGCGTTCGTCAATATTCATTTTTCTATTTGCATCCTGAAATAATCATTATATCCCTGTTAAATGACAATGGTTGATAATTCAATACCGATAGGTTTTATATGCAGATTAGGCAAAATGATCGTTTGGCTATAAGCAAACTGGTTACCAGCTTGACAAAAGGATCAGTTCGCTCACCTTTAGCTCAATGCCTTCTGATTCGATACACAAGCCAGGTATTTCTTTGAATTTTAATGGTGAGTTTGACTAATAAATTAGACACTAAAGGTCAACTTGTCAGGTGATTCGAGACTCAAGTGCAAATAGTCAAACAGGAGAACGGCCTTTATCTGATTATCTTGAAGCTTGTTTAAGGCATAAAGCTGATATGGTGATAATTGAAGCAGCAAGAGCCATTACGGAGTTCAGCGGTGTCACAAACAGGGAGCTCACTCCCGCAATTACTGTATTACAATTATTTTTGAGTTCATCCAAACCAGTTCTCCGTTTTGCTGCTGTTCGTACGCTAAATAAGGTCATTTCAAGTCTTTAGTATCTTATCAACCAATGCTTGTTATCTACAATGAATTGCTTAGTGGATAACATGTATTTCTGGGAACATGGCTTGCTTCCCATTTGATAATTTACTTGCATGTTACATTTTCGATGTTTTTCTCAAAATGATTGCTGCATTTTGTCAACCTTAATTTACTTCGGTTGGCTATATTGTATAACCAAAGTCCCGACACTAGTCCAATTGCATTTTTGCTAGTTCTTGTTCATAGAAGGGATATGTTTGAGCAATTGAATAATTCAGTGCAGTTTAAAATGTTATCCACTAATCTTGTTTCTCTTTAAAGAAACAATTATAAGTTTTGAAGTCAGCCATTGATCGCATAGTCTGGTATTTAGTATGTAGAGTTTTAATCCTAAGCTTTTGATTGAATCAGATCAATGCCGAGCATGTCATGCAAGTATTAATCTGTATGCTCATAGCAATGTTCTCGTCATTAGGCATGCCTAATATTTATTTGTGTGAATTCATTTTTCTATATTTATCTGCTTACATATATGATAGTTTCCTCCAAGCATGAGTCAATCTGCCATTTGTATCTACATGCATTTTTCTTTGTTCATGGTTGCATTTATGAAGTTTTCCTGTTTGCATGCTTTTTGTCGTGCCATTCTTGGGATAGTCATGCTTTTATTATTGCTCCAAGTAACTTTTAATCCATCCAATCATTTCCTGTTCCCTGATTTTGTCTATTGTTTTTTGTTGAATTTCGTTATGTGTTTGAGAGTTTTACCAGAATTATGCAACATTTTTCTTTCACCGTATCTTTAGCTGTTAAATTTGCTAATGCAAGGAAAAGGAAATTCACAGAGCAGGAGATACGGGGGAAAAAACTGAAATACCTTAAAAACCATAGTTTTATGCTCAAAAAATAAATGTGAAAGTATTGATGCAGAATATGAAATGTTCTATGACAAATATGTGGATTTTTATATTATATGTTGTTGGGATTTATGATATAAAGTCAGCATTTGGGTCTATGATGTGCTCAGCCTGTTGGTACCTTTTGTGAGTGCTTACGGATAATTGGAGAGTGGCAGGGTTGCTGCTTTTCAATAATGCACATGTTGATAACTTTGTACTTCTATTGATTGTTTTTTTATCGACTATTTGCTATTGTGTACTTTGATAAATGTATCATTATCTATTTTTGATTGTCTGAATACATGTATTATTTAGTACTGTCCATGTCTCATTCATTTTCGACTATTGCATTCATTTTCCTTTGCATATGTGCTACTTAGAATAGTATCCCAGTCAATAAATTTGCTGACCCTTGTGTGCCAAATTGTAGGTTGCGATGAAATATCCTTTGGCTGTTACAAATTGCAACATTGATATGGAAAGCTTAATCTCTGATCAGAACCGGAGTATTGCTACACTTGCTATTACCACCCTTTTGAAGACGGGTAATGAATCTAGTGTAGACCGCTT
Organism: Phalaenopsis equestris; assembly: GCF_001263595.1. Lineage (NCBI taxonomy): Eukaryota > Viridiplantae > Streptophyta > Magnoliopsida > Asparagales > Orchidaceae > Phalaenopsis > Phalaenopsis equestris. The sequence goes on along the minus strand of NW_018164502.1, from coordinate 36,438 downwards.
GATGAAACAAATTTCAAATTTTATCTCAGACATTGCGGATGAGTTCAAGATTGTTGTTGTGGAAGCTATAAGATCTCTGTGCTTAAAGTTTCCTCTCAAGCATCGGTCACTGTATGCAAATTCATTATTCCTGGAATATTTTTTGAGATATATCCTTTTAAACGTTCCTTTTTTTTCAATGAATTGATTTCCTTTCTTGGTATTTTTCAGGATGAATTTCTTAAGCAATATTCTTAGAGAAGAAGGGGGCTTTGAGTACAAAAAAGCTATAATTGATTCCATTGTCATTCTCATTAGAGATATACCAGATGCTAAAGAAACTGGCCTGTTTCAACTCTGCGAGTTTATAGAAGATTGCGAATTCACTTATCTATCAACTCAGGTATCTATTTCCTAGTGAGTTGCTTAATTCTTCTATAACATATACTGATTGAGCTGCATAAATTGTGATTTTATTGGTACTAATAGATGCATTTTATTCTTACAAGGGTCCAATTTTTTTCAAGTTTTACAATGTCAAAGTGTTCATATAAACTGCATTTTCTTTTAGAATCACTATATTCTTTTAGCTGATAGACTTCACTCTTCAAAGTGCTGGGCCAGGCCCATTTGATTGAGAAGTTTTGACTTGAGATGTTTTTGAGGAAAAAGAGGGTGGTCAAACTACAAGCTTGATGTGTGTATTTGTAGGATTGGATGGGTGGTAGAAAATAAGATGGCTAGATGTAATGTTTCAGAAGAAAGAATGCATCTTTATCAAAGCTTTTCCATCATCATAGTCTGGGTTATTGCATCATTTATTTGTTATAATACCTATTTTAAGCAATGTGCAGCAGTATTGTTATTGTTTCAACAGTAATGCTGCTCAAATAATGTTTTCTTAATTATTCTATTAGTAGTTTCGTAATTTGTACTGATAATCGATACTACTTTAATTCATCTGATCCATGTAGGTACTACACTTTTTGGGAAATGAAGGGGTGAAGACGTCAGACCCGAGTAAGTACATAAGGTACATTTATAATCGTGTGATCCTTGAGAATGCAACTGTTAGAGCTGCTGCTGTGAGTACCTTGGCAAAATTTGGCTCCATGGTTGAATCGTTGAAGGTGATTCAAAATTTTAAACTATTTTTTGTCCTGAAGTAATATTCTTCACATAATTATTTGCTGATATATTTCTTTGCAGCCTCGCATCTTTGTTCTTTTGAGACGTTGCCTATTTGATAGTGACGATGAGGCAAGTAAACTTACTTTGAAACGTTTGAGTTCTTTCCATGTTGTTTTATTCTGAAGTGTATAGTAAAGCATCTGATTAGTACATTGGAGCGACCAATTATCATTTTAAGCAACCAAAGAAACCCATTTAAGGATGTGAAGAGCGTGCTGTGGGGTGCTTGATCTGGGGGTGGAGCAATAATGAAAAATCAATATTCATGATACCTAAGAACGGCGTGGAGGAGGTCAGGATTGCAGCAATAATGAATATTATGATTCCTTGTTGTATACCCTGCACCCAGTTTAAGGGTGTCCTAAATCTTGAAAATTGTAGCTACATTATCCTCTCAGATGACGAGTACCATGTGCGGACACTGAACTATGAAGGATATATTATTTTCTTCATCTCCTATAGTGATATGGTCTGTTGAATTTTTATTTTATTATTATTAATTTTTTGTGGCAAGGAAAACAACAAAGCTTTTTATAGTTTTAGGTCCACTTTGTTTTGATGCCTTCCAACGACTATGCTTGGTTGGTAACTCTGGTCACTTGGAATTTTTCTTCACTAGGCTTTGGCATGCCTGAAGGATATGTCTCCCCAACTTTCTTGAAGTCATTTTTCTGTGATTACGAATTTGATTAATTTGAATTTCGATGCCTTAGGTTTTAGTTACATATTGCAGATTTAAGATGGAAATTTTTACTCTACCATATTATGCTTCTTCCAGGTTCGTGACCGCGCAACACTTTATCTAAATATGCTTGGGTGGGATGGTTCAGTTAGTGAAGCTGATAAAGGAGTGAAAGAATTTCTCTTTGGTGCATTGGATGTGCCACTTGTGAACTTGGAAATAAGTTTGCGGAGCTATGTATGTGCTCTTCAACCTAGGTTGTCTTGGAATTGTTACATCAGTAGTCAAGTTGGATACTTGTTTAATTATTTTATTATTAATTTAACTTTTAGGAGCCTTCCAAGGAGCCCTTCAACCTATCTGCTGTACCAAAAGAAGTCAAGTTACAGCCACTTACAGAGAAGAAAGCTCCAAGCAAAAAGCCTCCGAGTTTTGGGGTTTCTGCCAATGGCCCTACCTCACCTGTTGATGCTTATGAAAAGCTGCTTTCATCGATTTCTGACTTTTCAAGCTTTGGGCAGTTGTTTAAGGTTATGAACTAAGAGAAGCATATTCTGTGCCGAAAAAAGTTAGAAAAACAAATTTTAATTTGGGTGCCTGAACGTCTTTTTTTCTTTTCTTTCTTTTTTCAGTCTTCCGCACCTGTAGAGTTGACAGAAGCTGAAACTGAGTATGCAGTTAATGTTGTTAAACACATCTACAGCGGGCATATTGTTTTCCAATATAATTGTACAAATACCATACCTGAGCAGCTATTGGAAAATGTATAATGATCATCCTTTGAGGATTTAGATTATAATTTTGGGTTCAATTTTTAATTTCTTTTTTTTTTTTTGGTTCGCTTGCCAGGTCACTGTTATAGTCGATGCTTCTGAAGCAGAAGAATTTGTTGAAGTTGCATCAAAGCCATTGAAAACATTACCTTATGATTCACCAGGGCAGACATTTGTTGCTTTTAAGAAACCAGATGGTCTTCTAGCCACTGGGAGATTTTCAAACTTTTTGAAATTCCGAGTGAAAGAGGTATTTATATTTCTTTGTTGTCAAAACTTAGGAGATAGAACACCTTTTGAGGAATTGTAATGGTTATTTTGCAATTCGATTTAATACATTTGTTACTGTTGGTTGCATATGATTTGTCATTTAGTATGCTGGCCATCCATCTGAAAAGAACAATGATATATTGAATCTTATCGTTTGTCTGTTTTAGTTTGGTTCATCAGTTTCACTTCATGTGCATGCTGCAGCTTGTCCAAGAGTTCATATCTCATTAAGAAATTGTAGTCAGGGCTAGCTATTTATGAAGTTTCTCAATAGTTGAAGAAAATTAGCTTTTACGATGCTTTCAAAGCTATGGTATAGTTATATTCTTCTGATCTCTAGAATTCAGAAATTAGAATGTAGTGATTGGATCTATTGTTTTAAAGTGGTATGAAATTGGCCCTTTATGAATTTGACCAAGTCTTTTGAGGGAGTACCAAAGAGCAATTGAAACAACTAAGTAGGATATAAAAGTCCCATGGAATTATTTATGTCGCTAATTTCATTCTATTTGTACCTTTTGGATCTTGCGATCACTATGTTTACACTGTCGTGAATTACTACTACTTGCTTCAGGTAGACTCAGCTACCGGGGAAGCTGAAGAAGAAGGTGTTGAGGATGAATATCAGCTAGAAGATGTTGAAGTTGTTGCAGCAGACTATATGTTGAGGGTGCCTGTCTTAAACTTCAGAAATGCTTGGGAAAGCATGGGTTCAGATTTTGAGCGTATTGATGAGTATGGACTTGGGGTGCGGGAAAGCTTGTCCGAGGCCGTCACTGCTGTCATTAACATTCTTGGCATGCAGCCATGCGAAGTATGTTTGATACTACATGGTTTCCTTGTTTTAAAGAGCTTGTTTTAACCTGTGAATTCTTTCACTTATGCATTGCCTTTTCTCTTAGAGTTGATTTGAAATATTAGAGCTCTACTCATGATTTGCTTCATCCAAATGGAACTTGAGCTATATTTGAAACCTTGTTTAGAAGTTATGAAGAACTTATAATAATTTACTTTTTTGAAGAATCTATGCAAGTTTCATATGCGACCAAGCTTCTTAAAACTAGTAAAAATCTAACCAATACTTTGCATAGCAGGGAACTGAAGTCGTGCCTAATAATGCAAGGTCCCACACTTGTTTGCTCTCTGGTGTATTCATTGGCAATGTGAAAGTACTTGTTAGACTATCATTCGGGATAGACGGGCCCAAACAAGTTGCAATGAAACTTGCAGTCAGATCTGAAGATGAAGCAATCAGTGATGCTATTCATGAAATTGTGGCCAATGGCTAATTTCCAATTTTGAAACAGAAAGGAGTTGCAGTAACAGAAACTGGATGAGGTTTGTGGATATTATTCTTGAGGTTGAAGAGTGGTTTCTCTTTTAATTTACATCAGATCTTTGCTGTTTTGCTGTTTTGTAGAATATAATGGAACATGTTTTCTAGGTCGATTATTTGGAATATGAGTCTTGCTAAACTTTGAAAACCTACAGCAGCAATAATTTCTGTTTTAGGTCCATCTAGTTTTGGTATTTAATAGAAGCAAAATTTAAGAATTTTCTTATTAGACAACAAATAAAGCAGGAGTTGAGATTTCATCTTCATTTGAGATACTCATTTTAGTTTTTTATGTTCTTGCTTCCAGTTACAGAAGTGTAATAGCTCTTGATTAATGCAGCACTGGATTCTGATTAGTATGGCCTGCTGCATGCCTATAAATTTATTTTGAATATTTTATAAAACATATTAGTTTGTTTTTGGAAATGAAAAATAAAAGGAAGATTTACATATATACCACTCTATTGTTTTGTATTTACATATCTAACAGCTAAACTTCAGGTTTATATAAGTGCCAAGTTTCTATGCATGAAAAGATGTATTTCAATTTTGAAAAGTACAAAAAGTGGTATTTTTTAAGTGATATGAAAGATTTTGGTGGTAAATATATAATAATTAGAGTTTAGGTGGTATGTATGTAAAAAAAAAAAAAATAATTATTTTCTTAATAACTTAATTTGACTAAGCACATTAAAACATCGTGTTTCCGACATAATCATCTCTCTAGCTGTATTTGTTAGATTTTTATAACTCTATACAATTATCATTCACTAAAGTAATTAATTAAGAAATTTATGCAGACTTAAAGTACTAAAATTTGATCCACATATTATATATATATATATAATAATATTATTATGAATTTAAATGTTTGAATTACAATTTTGACAAGAAATAAAAATAATTGATTATTTACTCTGAAAGTTGTCAACGGCCTGATCAAAAAATAATCTTATTTGACATTTTTTTAATTTGTCGATTCAATAGTAATTAAATAAATAGAGTCTAATTTTACTTACAATAAAAGCAAGATAATTAAAATGCAAATGATATGTAGGGTGACACCATATAGTTTTCTTAAAACAATGGAACAATGAAAGGCTAATAGTCATACTGAAAGAAATGCTAAACAATTTAATAGGACAGTGATGAAGTTCCACAAAGATTATGCAAATAAAATATTTTACTTCACTGGGCAAAATAACTTAAAAGAGAAATGTAAAATAAACGAGATGTGAATGACTCTCAAATGACATGCTTGGGTGGACATACATACATTGTGATTCACATGAGTTCAGTTGTTGTGAAGCATAACTTGTATTCAGTATGATGTAAAATAACCTAGGACACTATGGACGGTGTCGTGGGGGACATGACATGTGGTTTTATTTGTGAGTCATCTCCTCGCAAAATGTGCAAGCGTCTATCATCTGTAATCCAAACATGCAAACATGCTAGAAAAAAAAACGAACAAACCAAATATGAAATAATAAAAGGTCGATGTCACTGGTTCAGTGACATATCACAGAAAAGAAAAGGTCGATCAGACTCCACATAAGTACCCGTCAAGTTCTACTTCTATAATAAATGACATATAGAATTAAGGTACAAGACACGAACAAACAACTCCTGATTCCTGTCACATGGTTCCACCCATCTGACCTCTCGGAACCTGTGTTCAAACCTTATTTCTAATACAAACTCTCTTATAACTCTTAAAGTACAGAGAAAAAAGGAAAAAAATAACTCAACATGCATGAAAATAATGTTAGCGAAAAATTCAACAAACATGAAACACATAATGAGCCGTGTCTTTTCATCGTGGAATTTAAATGACACCTGTAAGCAAAAGATTAGTAGAAAGCATTACATATTCCCTCTTAAAAAACCACGCATCACTCGCTGATTCGTTGTGCTTTACATCTTAGCTTCCACGCTCGCCAGCGGTTTGCGTAACATCTTCTTGTCCGACACGATATGGTTCGTCCATTCGATACTCAAGAAAATGCACGGCATTTGTTCATCATCCCCGATCACCATAAACTGAAAACCGTCCAAATTCTAACTCTAAGATCTCACTCGATTCTCAACCAAATCACATGGGGTTTGTTCCTACACCTTCATCTAAGTGACATGAACCTATCTATACGGCTAAATACACACAAAATACAAGTTCTCTTCACAAAGGTCCAAACTGAAACAAAATTTAGGATTTCTGAGTTATACCTTAGCCCAAGAGGTGGACCTCGATTGGGTTTGTTTCTAAGCTTCGCCTTGAGTCCACAAATGTCCTTGAAGTGTTGGTTGGAGTTGTGGTAAGGCCTATGTATAATTTCGATCGAAGGGTGATTTAGACTTGGTTTAGGACTAGGTTAGAGTGCTCAAGACATGAGGCTTTCGATTGGGAAAGTGGTTTTGTTGTCTGGGGAAGCTTGTGGAACGATTAATATGGAGTTTTGTGAAGTTTGGTGAAGTGGTGCGAAAAAACCTTATTTTTTGGTGGTTAAATTGAGCTCGGGTAGAGAGAATGAGTGGTTGAAGATTTTTTGATTGAGCTTAGGAATGTTGGGAGAGGCTCAGAGAGCAATTGGACAGAGTTTCCCCAATTTTTTTTTATGTTCTCTTCTTTTTACCGTGGAGTGGGCTATTTATAGTTCTGGCTAAGGGGAAGGCTCTGGGCTGCCATTAGCCGATGCAAATAAGCTGAGGTGGAGGGGAGTTCGACGCAACTGACCAATTGGAAATTGCCACATAGGATAGGTGAGAATTTGGGTTTATGCCATGGACACCTTTCTCGGTTTTGGGTTTCTCGGACACTAGGGTGGCCGGTCAAGCCAAGGGTGGCGGCTAGCTGAGTCAGAGAGGGAATGAGAAGGTTTAATGGTGATTAGCTTTAAGGTTTAATTAAGTGATGACATGGGTGAGTCACATAAATTTAGAGGGGTTTCCATGATTTGAAGGACCATTGGTCTATGGCAGAAGCTCTGGGCCCGCTTGGTGATGTGATTAGCATCTCAGGGTCTTAGGCATGACTGTGGCAATTAGGGTTTGGATTAATCAAAAGGTTTGGGTTGGAATTAGGATTAGGCTTAAAATTAGAGTTTTGGCTTGAAATTGAGCTTAAGCTTGACTTGGGCTTGGATTTAGACTAATTGAAGGCTCAAATTGGTCTTGAAAAATATCATGAGGAATTTGGAAAACAAATTTTGTGGAAATGAAATAATCATATGGCTCAATTTGGTGAAATTTGGTTTTAGGGTCAATTTAGGGTAGTTAACTTGTGCATGAAATTTGGGTTTGGAATTGAGTAGAATTGGGCTTGAATTTAGTTTAAATTGGGCTTAAATATGTTGATATTTAGTTAGAATTTGAAATTGGGTGAGTTTGAAATGAATTTGGTGGAAATTGGGAGTGATTTGGGGACTTTAGTGATTTAGGGGTAATTTGGGAATTTTGGCTAATTTTGGTCGATTTATAGGATTTTGGGTGCAATTGGGAACATGAGGTAGTTAGAATTTGTTTTGGTGAGGTTTGGAAAGATTTTGTAGATTTTGGCAATTTTTAGGGTATTGGAGGTATTTTGGTAATTTTTGGTGGTGTAGAGGGTCTTTTGATAATTTTGATAATTTTGATAATTTTGGGGGTATTCGGAAAATTTAGGTAGTTTGAAGTAGTTCAATATGATTTTTGGTAAAGAATTGAGGGTTTGGGTAATCTTGAGAATTTTATGGTTCATGGGCATTTTGGTAAAACTGGAGAAAATTGGGGTAGAAGGCCAAAGTGGGATGTTTCAGTGGAATTGAAATTGATTGCACACGTGCAAACCATGGAAATCCCCCTTGAGGCTATAAGACCCAATAGAGCTCATTTCAGGTCTTCAACATGTTGGTCCAGACCCTCCTAGCCAAAGGCTAAGGTATTGGGACCACCCACATGAATTTCAAAAAGAGACCGTGAAAAAGGGCAAGTATAAGTGATTGGTAATGTTAGGATATGTGAGGAATTGTGATGAGCTCAAATTTGTGACCAAGACCAAGCCACCCAAGGCTACCTTAAGGCTTGCAAGTCCTATGAGAACTCTCTTTAAGCTTCCTCATATTGGTTCCAATCTTCTAAGTGCTAGAGGTTAAAACCATACATATGAAACTCCAGAGAGAGCAAAGAAGTGGCTTTGAACTTCTAAGGAGGTGGGTTCCATCACTAGTACTCTAGGTCCTCTAGGATAGTCAATATGAAAGTCCTATGACTAGAGTCTAAGCTCCTAAAAAAAGAAGACTAGATCTTATCAAAAGTGAGGTCAACAATCACGCCTCGAGAGTTAGAGCCAAGTGAAGGAGAGAAAGAAAGAGAGAGTGTAGAATAAGTCTGCAATTTCCGTAGAGAGAATAGAGAAGAGGTAAAAGTTCCATTTATTCATATTTTTATTCTGTACTTATAAAGACATGTTTTGTACAATTACAGAAAATATTTTAAAATATAGAAAATAGAAAACATTTTTAAAATCATTAAGGTTCTAATTGATTGTATGAAGTATTATGTCATTTGTGCATTATAATTTGAATTTCAATAATGACGATAATTGGCTGGTCGACTGGTTTGAAGTCAACCGACTGGGACAATCGCTTGAGTGACGTCTGTGCCCTTTGAAGTATGTGTTGGTCATTTGAAGTGTTCGACCTTATGACGATCTTGCTTGGTGTCTTTTGACACGGTTAACTAGAGAGTTTAGTTGTGAGGTGATCGATCGGTCCAGACGCGGGGTTCGTAGGTTGAAGCTTTTTTATTTGAGCCGTGACTCTAATATCTTTGGTGTGTATATATATATATATATATATATATAGAGAGAG